>NC_138751.1:29118504-29188504 GCF_965113315.1 Podarcis vaucheri
GTAACTCGAGGTACCACTGTATTGGCCACTGTCTATTTACAGACCTGCTCTCTCATATACAACCAGAGGTATTCCATTTATGTATTTATTTTCTATTGCAATCTGTAGCTTGGAAAATTGGAAGGCAGCTAGCAGAAGAGGCACCATATGCTGGAGAAGCCTCCTTCTTGAGCAAAAGAAAGAAAAAAAACACCATCAAGCAAATGGAAGCAAAGAAGTGTGTAAAGGTAGAAAGCCCAGTTGGCTGAATGGATGATACCATGTGATTCCTGTTTTGAAACTGATGGAGCCTGTTGAGAACAAGAAGATTCCCATCCCTAGGTAGAGGAGCTCAGTTGTTTCTGGTAAATAGCAAATAATTCAGGAGCAAAATGCTATTTGCAATTAATTATTTTCTTACATTTATAACCCCACCTTTCTCCCATAACGGAATCCAAGGTGATTCACAAGCACCCATCCAGACATTGGCCAGTCCTAGATCTGCAAGGTGGCCTCCTCAGCTGCCTTCAAACCATACCTTGGGACCATGCCCATCATTCTGATGGTTGGGAAACGTGTGTGAGAGGAGGGTTCTTACGTCATGTGGGTGTACACAGAGACATGTTGTCCGCTACCATATCCTTGTGGGTGAGGACCAGGGTGAGGATGCCCACCCCGACACTGGCCATGGATGGAACCTGTTGGCATGTATGGGGTTAAGGGTGCTTTGAGAAGGGTGTTTATTGCAGGATCGGTGCTGCTCATGCATGCAATGGTGTGTGTGTGTGTGTGTGTGTGTGTGTGTGTGTGTGTGTGTGGCATCCATTATAATGTCAGTGGTACTAACATGAGAGCCAGGGTGGTGTAGTAGTTAAGAGCGGTAGTCTCGTAATCTGGGGAACCGGGTTCGCGTCTCTGCTCTTCCACATGCAACTGCTGGGTGACCTTGGGCTGGTCACACTTCTTTGAAGTCTCTCAGCCTCACTCACCTCACAGAGTGTTTGTTGTGGGGGAGGAAGGGAAAGGAGAATGTTAGCCGCTTTGAGACTCCTTCGGGTAGTGATAAAGCGGGATATCAAATCCAAACTCCTCCTCCTCCTCCTCCTCCTCCTCCTCCTCTTCTTCTTCTTCTTCTTCTTCTTCTTCTTCTTCTTCTTGGTGGCCTGTATCCACCTGTCAAGGACTGGACTGAAGGGGAGGAGGAATGGTGGAGATCACACACACCCTTCTCCTGACACTCCCAGAGAAGATGAAGGGATCATTGAATTACAGCAGTGGTTTGAGGAAGGTCACAGTGCAAAGACAGATGAACAGAAAAGTTGGGAGGTGTTGGTAGGAGAGAAGGGGGAGACAGAGACAGAGCAGCCAGCTGACCCATTATCACTGGAGAGCATTTCTGACCCCCCTTCTCCCAGAACCTGGCACGCATTGAAAGTGGAAGAGCAAAGGACTCAGAGACAATTAGCCCCTGGTGGCCACTGTAAGGGGAAGTGCTGCTGCTAGGAAGGGAGGGGGGAGGAGCTCAGTTGGAGCAACGCCATTATGGGAGACAGACTGGATTCCTTTGCCTCTCAATGTGATGTTTGAACAAACTCATTACTAAGGACTCTCTTTGTTCTTTCCTGTTTTGAGCTGCCACTGGGAGAGGGATAGAATTTTCTGAGCCTGACACCACACCACCCTGTTGAATTCAGGTGGACACTAAATTCAGGTGGGGCCAGTGTTCCTCATGTATGCAAGTTTTCTCCATGTCCACCTGATGTCGTTGGCACTGAAACTCCAGCCTGTATTTCCTCCCTGCTTAATCTGGAGATACCATTTCCAGGAAAAATCCAATAAGTGGGGTGAGGGGGGGGGGAGGAAGAAAGAAGAAGAAGCTTGCTATTGAGCCATTTGCAATATCTGAATGTCCTGTTTCCATATTAAACTCTCATCTGGAAGCACCTCTCCCCTCTTTTTGTGCATAGTCCCACCTTGCAATGTGCTTCTGGGGATACTTCCCTACTAGGTGTTTACTGTAGAATGACCACTCTCAGTTCACTCTGGCTGTGCACACATAACCGCCTTAAAATGCAGCTAGGTTGTTCTTTTCCTCAATTTGGATTGAAGTACCTTGGGGGGGGGGTGAAATGCATGAAAACACAGTGCTGCGTAAGAAGCCACAGGATAGATGTGGATTGTTGCTTAACGTAGTTTTATGCACCACCCAAACCTGCAGCAGGAGGGCTCTGGATGGAAAGTAAATGGGTGTACACAGCCACTTTCTTTCTTTTAATGGAACATCAACTTCACATCATCAGATCGTTCCCCTGTGGCTCCCCTGCAGTGTTTCTGCCTCTTTTGAGACCTCTGAAAATCCAACCCTTTTGGAAAGTACAGAAGAGTAGCACAAATGCCATAGGTGTGAGTCACCTTAGCACAGCTCTTCTGTCTTTTTGAAGAGCCCTGGTTTCGGAGTGTAAACCTAGCCCTACACCTCTAACCTTTGACAGGGAGCGCCATTTCGGTTCTTACATTTTTAGTTGATCTTCATTCATGCTCAAGTAATTTTTTGCCTAGTTTTTTCTTTTCTTCCAAAATAGGCCTTTTAATATTCATGCAATAGTAGTTAGATGGGAGGGGGGATGTTTCAGCACATAGCTTTAAAGTGGGGTTTTTTAAAAAAATAATGAACTGCTTTGGTGTACTGCCAATCATTCACCCACATGGCTATGTCACACCCATGTGAAAAAGAACATAGTGGGATGTTGATTAGACTGGCCACCACTTTGTATCCTAGAAGATCATTTGGATATTATGTTTTTCTTCTCCTCACTGGTACAAAGAGGATCATTACAGAAACTGTACCTAAATTTCTGCTGAGCAGAGCGAAGATACAAGTAAAGCCCTTACCCAAATAAACGAGACTGTGTTTTCCTCTCTGCCAGAGATAGTCCATAAAATTGTGTCTTGTTTTATATGATCATGGATGTCTACATTTTATTGTAAGGTTTAGTGACCGGCTGCTTCTTCATAGGTGGGCTGGGTCTGCTAGAAAGGCCTAGAGGGCTGCATTTGCCTTCCTGCCGGGCCTGCAGTTCCCCATCCCTGAACTAGCACACATTTGCTCCCTCTCTTGAAACCACTGCAAAAGTGCCTTGCATTTCTGATCAAAAAGCCCCCAGAGCAGGCATAGGCAAACTCAGCCCTCCGGATGTTTTTGATACTACAATTCCCATCATCCCTGACCACTGGTCCTGTTAGCCAGGGAATATGGGAGTTGTAGTCCCAAAACATCTGGAGGGCCGAGTTTGCCTATGCCTGCCCCAGAGCTCCTGCTGATCTTGGTGTTTTGCTGCTGGTGCCTTATTCCTGGCTGCCATATTGCATCTGTTGTTCTGTCTGTCCATTGGGCCAGGCGTGTTTCAAGGGACCTTTCCATGTTTAGAATGATCCCAGGTGTCAGGGGCGGGCCATGCTCTGCCTGCAGCTGGGGCCAGGGCACCAGGTGTCCCAGCAAAGCAGCACAGGCATGGAACAGGTGACAACCCAACCCAATGCAGTGATCTCAGCCAACAGGTAAGAATTGGCGTGACCCTACCTAGCATCATTGGACGTCCATGCTTTCATGCTATTGTGCTTCCCTGTGGATTGGGGAGGGGGTTGCACAACCCTGTGTCCATGATTTGAGGAAATACTATCCCAGTAAGAGTGGAATAGCAATTCTGCTTCTTTTGCAAAGCTACTCCTCCCCTTCCCACACACCTTTCGCCCTCTGCACCTCAAAGTTCCAGCCGCTTCCATTAATAGTGAGAGCCCACCCCACCCCTCGTCTTGCCGCAGCCAGTGCAAGCAAAAGGAGGATGCTTCAAACAGCGAACCTGTCTCATCAATGTCAGCATTCAATCAAAGCAGATGGGTTGCAGCTGTGAGTACCAGCATGACGACCAGCCTGCTTATAGTCACTTGGGAGGAAGAGAGAGAGAGAGAGAGAGAGAGAGAGAGAGAAGATGAGTGAGGGGCTAGATGAGGAAGGCTGCAGGAATGCAATGCTAGAGAAAGGGAGAGAGAGAGAAAAATACAATCAGCAACCCCAGGCCTGGACCAAACCAGGGCAAAGGATGTCAGCATCATGGGAGAAAGTGAAGGTCTAAAGCAGGCCAGGGGTACGGGGTGGCAAATCAGTTTTTAAAATAAAATAAAATAAAATATAGGGGGCAATGGTTTACATTACCCCTATGGAACTGCACTTTATTGAAAACATTTCTATACTGCCTGCCATCCTGTTTGGATTTCAGGGCAGCCTACAGCCAATTTGTTGTTGTTTGTTGTTTAGTCATTTAGTCATGTCCGACTCTTTGTGACCCCATGGACCAGAGCACGTCAGGCACTCCTGTCTTCCACTGCCTCCCACAGTTTTGTCAGACTCATGTTTGTAGCTTCAAGAATACTGTCCAACCATCTCGTCCTCTGTTGTCCCCTTCTCCTTGTGCCCTTCATCTTTCCCAACATCAGGGTCTTTTCCAGGGAGTCTTCTCTTCTCATGAGGGGGCCAAAGTACTGGAGCCTCAGCTTCACGATCTGTCCTTCCAGTAGCACTCACTCCTTAAGAATGGATAGGTTTGATCTTCTTGCAGTCCATGGGACTCTCAAGAGTCTCCTCCAGCACCATAATTCAAAAGCATCAATTCCATGGACAAAGGCAACAGCCAATTTGTAGCACAATTCATTTAATAATTTCAAAAATAGTCCCTTCCAAATAGTCTGGGCTTCTAAAGCAGAGCAAATCTGGGCCCGGACGTACTCACACGCTTCCCTTCTCTGTTTTCGTGCTGCTGTAGGGCTGGAAACATCTTCCCTAGCACGGAGGGAACAGCAGCTAAGGCCTGCGGAGGGAACCTTCCCCATCATTAGTCACCACTGCCTTTTAAAATAGAATCTCATATTGGCTGGGCATGACGTTTCACTTATTGTCAGCCGCCTTCTTGGAGACCTTTTGTCAGGAACAAGAGCATAATATGTGCCTACTGGATCAAGCCAATGGCCCATCTAGCCTGCACCCTGTTCTCACAGTGCCTGCAGGAAGCCTGCAAGCAGGACATGAGTGCAGCAAAGCCCTGCCAGAAAGTGGAAAGCAGGTTTCTGTTCAATGGATTTGGATGAATAGGAGATGACATCTTATTCAGTAGCTATCTGTCCTCTTTCTCACTTGTGTGAAAATCCACATATCTATTTCAGCGGAGTTAAAAATCACCATCCATGTGCAGCTTACCTCTAGAAGCTATTAACAGGCATGGCCAAACTTGGCCCTCCAGCTGTTTTGGGACTACAATTCCCATCATCCCTGACCACTGGTCCTGTTAGCTAGGGATGATGGGAGTTGTTGTCCCAAAACAGCTGGAGGGCCAAGTTTGGCCACGCCTGTATTAGGACAAAGGTTGCATAACCTTCTAGAACAATTAAAATATCGAAGGATGCTGTACGCAGACTTGGATTATCTTCTCCCTTTTTAATGTTTCCCTCTTAGCAAAGAAATCACTCTCAGACCGTTAAGTAAACATTTAAAATACAGTGTTTACTCACATCAAAAGTCTTGCCAGGTTTCAACAGTGACAGTGATTAAAACCAGGCAGGCAATAATCTTTAAATGTTACAAATATCCATGGTCTAGCTCCAAACTCAGATTGCTAGATACATCTTCCCCTCCTGCAGGTAAGGGGGGGGTGAGTAGCAGGAGGAAGGAAGGGATTAACCCATTGTCTTTATCCTCCTACCAGGTTTGGGGGTATGACATCATAGAGTCCCCTCTATACAGGTTCTGAAACTCCATGGTGCCATTGTCCCTGCTTGTGACTGTCTAGCAATCATGCATTTGTGACTTTGGCTGCACATCCTCCCACAGAAGCAGAGCAGAGCCATCATGGCTAGTAGCCACCAAAGGCACCAGCTTCTCAAGTTGTTTGGCAGGGCCTGGTGCAATGTCCTGACGTGCTGGTGTCACATGCATGATGTTGTACAACATTGTGAGGAGCCAGGGGCAGAGATGAACACCCTCTGAACATTGAGGGGGCCCAGCCCCCTAAAAAATAGCTGGAAGACAACAATGTATGGGAAATCCAGATGTATGGCAACCTATGTCAAAACTGATTTTTATTTTTTTGTCAGTTTGCATTTTGGGTCTGGATTTTCACTTTTTGAAATATGGCAACCCTAGTTACAATTCCGAGCAACCCTTAACAAACTACAGTGCCCAAAATTCTTTGAGGGAAAGAATATGCTTCAAAGGTATATAGCATCTAACACAGCCTTACTCAGGGATGCAGAAACTGAATGGGCCGGATGTGACATTGATGGTCTTCTAATGCTGGTGTCTTGTTCAATGGCCTCTCTAGACCATTTTCATTGAGCCCCAGATTTTATTTTCTCTTTTTTAAAACAACAACAACCAATAACAACTTTGCTTATAGGACAGCAGGATGGGTTGCAAATCACTGTGCTGGTGAGAGTCAACTACAGAGGCTCAGAGAGTAGAAACGAGAGAGGGACTTTTCAGTTGTGCACACCTCTGTCACCTGTAGAATGCTCTCCTGAGTGCGGCCTGCCTGGGGCCTACACTGATATCATTTCAGAGGCAGGTTAAGACTTTCTTCTTCACCTGGGCAGAATTTGAAATGTTTTTAAACCTGATTGTAAGTGGCCCAGAGACTTCCCTGTGTCGGGTGACTGACAGATCAAATTAATAAATCATCTACATTTATCCAGTAATCACATGCAAATTTATGTCATGGGCCAATGGCCCCCAGGTCCTTTATGTACCTAGCAATGTCATTCCCCAAACTTCTCTTTCTCCTACCCCCACTGTATAGACTGAGGCTCCAGAAACTGAAATCTGCACCAAGGAACTAAGAATGATGCAACCCAAAATAGATTATGTAAACATCGCTCGTATTTGTTTTGTTTTGTGTAATTTCTTCTGCTTGCAAAATTCAGGCTTTTTCAGATGCTTTGGGTCCTTTTTTATAGAAAGGATGGAGGATGGGGGTGTCGGAAGGGAGGAAGAGGGATGTGGAGAATACAGAGGGAGGGACACAGAATTAAGATTGCCAGGTCCAGACTCCGGTATTTCAAAAAAGAGCTCAGAATAAGACCTCTGAACAGGTCCCAATCCCCCCCGTCCCTCACCCCCCTCACCCCAATCCTTGGCATAGCTATTTATGTCCCATCACCATGATGGGTAAGTAGAGAGCCCAGATATCCCAGCCACAACTTCTGAGACAGAAAGAAAGTTCCACTTGAACTCCAGTTATGAGCCCGAGTCCTAATGTAGGAGCCACTGAAACCATCTTCATGGACCCACTTGGGATCATTGTATACAGTGGCAAAGAAATGATTAATTTTAATTGCTAATTAATTAATAGGCAAACTCCAGAAATGGTTTCAGCCAACATATTAACATTTGTAGGCCACATCCACTTTGAAGGCCGAGGAATGGCTTTGGTAACATGAAAGCTAATTGTTCTTTAAAAATTATTATTATTTTAATTTAAAATAGCTTATCAAACTCCTCTGTGGCCCACAACCACCAAGAGCAGTTCCTGCCTTAAACACAAGAGCATCTACACTCGTCTCTCCATGATAACTACAGTTGCATGTGATGCCTTGTGAGGGTGAAATAGCCAATGGGGAATCCAGCACTAGGTTCTTGTATTGCTGAACGCCATTTGCATCACAAAGGTTTTCACTTCAATGCCATGGATGTGTTTGACTGCAAGTAAGTAACTGGATGCTGAGTGATGTTGCAGGCATGTGTGAATCAGCCCTTGCGTTCCAGCAAGTTTCGGGAGCAAAGGAGATTAGTTATTGTGGAGTAGTCAGGGAATGCCATTCTTATAAGATGGGAATATTTTTTTATCATAAGTGTTTCATTTCTATTATACACTAGATAGGCAATACTTATGATTATATATATATTCCTATCTTATAAAAACGGCTTTCCCTGGTCAGACCAAGGTCCTGTCTAGTCCAGTATTTGAATTCCTTCAGCTGCTGGCCTGGTGCCCCTAGAAACCCTCACAAAAAGCCACAATGGGAGGTGGCCCGTTGGTTGTGCTCACAGGTACACTTCCTCTGAACATGGGGGCTCTCCTCAAAGTTACAATGGCTAATGCCATTGACAGTTGCATCCTCTGTGGATAGATAGATAGATAGATGATAGAGATAGATAGATAGATAGATAGATAGATAGATAGATAGATAGATGATAGATAGGAACCATGTCTGCTAAGAAGTCCCATGGAATTCAGTGGGGCTTACTCCTGGGTAAGTGGGGTTAAGATTAGAATAAGAGAGTTGGAGGTGACCCTGAGGATCATCTAGTCCAACCCCCTGCACTGCGGGGGATATGCAGCTGTCCCTTACAGGGTTCAAACCTACAACCTTGGTCTTCTCAGCACCACACTCTAACCAACCAAGCTATCCTTGAGTTTGCAGCCTCAGCTCATGACCAATGGCAAATCATGAGGCAATGAATTCCATAGGCTAATTGCATGTTGGGGGAAGAAATTAAGCTCTGCCATGCCTGACAACCACTGAATTATTGGGATTCCCACCCCCTAAGCAAGGGATGGGGAACCTGTGCTCATACTCACGGATCATTTCAGAGACTCTTATTTGTGGTTTGTGGTTTGACTTGCCTTGCCCTCCCACCTCCCCAAAAAAATTCAGAACGGATCCTTCCTGTGTATAGAAGATCCCTCAGGGGACACCTTGGAAAGGTGTAGCTACAGTATGTGCTTTAAGAAGGCCCTTTGGTGCAACTCACCCACCACCTCCTTCCATCTTAATTGACCTGTTTAATCTACACCCTAAAGTCTATGGGAGGCATCTGAAGATGCTCAAGGAAGGGCCACCAGTCTGTCCCTAAAAGTAGGGCCGGCCCAAGACATTTGGGCACCTGGGGCAAACCACAACATGGCATCCCCCACTTATCAGGGAACAAGAGGTAAGTGAAGATCCACATCAGGAACAAGGGAGGAATGAAGACCTTCATCTGCTGCCCCTTTGGATCCTGCCGCCCGAGGCAGTCGCCTCACCTTGCCTCATGGGTGGGCAGGTCCTGCCTACAAGATACTTATGGGAATGTTGAGGGTGGCAGGAGAGGATGCAGTCATACCTCAGGTTACAGACACTTCAGGTTGCGCGTTTTCGGGTTACGGACGTGCTGAAACCCAGAAGTACCAGAACAGGTTACTTCCAGGTTACGGCACTCGCCCATGCGCAGAAACGCCAAATTGCAACCCACAGGTGCGCAGACGTGGCACTGTGGGTTGCGAACGCTGCGGGTTGCGAACGTGCCTCCCGCATGGATCACGTTCGCAACCCAACCACCCACTGTATATTGTTTATTAATATGCTTCCTAACTTGCACTGGCAAGTTCCTTATGTAGCAGAGTTACGTTCCCCTTGTCACGCACAGCAAAAAGCTGGCTGCAGGCTCGTTAGAACCTCTTACTATTATGCAATTCAGTCTGCCTCAGACTGAATTGTACATTCCTGGTAAGTTCCCTTGAATCCCTCTTAAAAGAATAAAGACACCACAATTCTATTCATAGTCAACAAAAAGTAAGTTTTCTCACGTTCAGTACACAGTATCATTCCTGAAGGCAGGCTTAAAGAATTAAAGTTACAAATAGCAACATGTGGATTTACCCCATATGGGGCACAATCCCTGTGCTGCTGTTGGCTGCAAGCCAACAGAGCAGTCCGAGTTGGAAGCAGACGAAAGGAGAAAGAGAAAAAAGGGAGGGAGTGATGCGTGACTCATCCTTTTGTTACCTGGACAGGTAAGGTCACGCCCACCACTGGTCACATGCAAGAGGAAGGATGCTCCAGGCCAGGAAGAACAGGAAGTTTCCACTGGCTGGACCAGACATTCCCTTGCATGTCCACTCTAGCATTACAAAGAATGTTGTACTTTACTGCTACTTGTGGATCACATCCCACAATATTCCCAAATATGCCCCGCTTCTTTGAACTACACCAGCTTGTTCTTCCTAGCCTGGCATGTTTAGGAGTCAAGCTGTCAGAGATCTTAATAACGTCCGCGACGAAAGGGACCAGAGTGAACAGAAGGACCCGACTTTCATCCTCCGCGCTTCTCCGGACCCCCACTTCCATTTAGCAGGGACTTCCAAACGCAGCTTCGCGAGCGAGAGTCGGTCAGGTGGAAGCCACCTGGCTCCCCGGACCCGCTCTAAGCGCGTCTGGTGCGAGAACGCGGGCAGGCCGCAGCTTGGGAATCTCACGCACTTCGTAAGGGGCTAGATCTCTGTGTGCGCGCGTGTGTGCTCAGGGGGAGGGTCGGGAAGAGAAATGCAGGACCCGTATACGGAGATCCCTTATTATCCCGAGAAAATAAGATGAATGCTCGAGTTCTTCGGAAGGAAGGAAGGGAAGGAGAAAAGCGAAGAGGAAAGAATCAGATCCACCAATTTATGTATTTAAATTATTGGAGTGGAGGAAGAAAGGGGCGGCCTAATAGGCCATTATTTTGCAAGTTGGTATTAGCTTTAGGATTATTCCCTCCCTCCCAGTCAAAGCGTTGCCAGCGTTGGCGTGTGGTGGTGGTGTGTTTTAAAGCCTCGGCGCCTTTTGATTTTGCCTGCGCGTCTGCCTCGCTCTGTCCGAGAGAGTTCAGGCACTAAAGAAACGATGGGACGCAGATTTGTATCTTGGAATCATGCCCCCCCTTTGGCCTTCGCGCTACGGAGGAGCCCGGCGCGCCGAGCCCAAAAGCGCCCCCCCCCCGAATCCCGCCGGCGGCGAAGCGGCGCGCAAAGCGCCTCCCGGGCTCAACCCAGCAGCGCCTTGGTCCTGCCCACATGCAAAGCTCCGTGTCCGAAATGCCGGCTGCTACTCTCTTCTGCCCCAGGGACCTCGCCCTCCAAGGAACAGGCTCTTGTCTTTGCTTTGGGGAGAGAAGGGGCGTCACAGGGACAACTTCTTTCTCCCCACCGCCTCTCTCCCGCGTGCGCAGATCGCCAGGGCAAATCCTTGAATCTTACTAATGATAAAAGTAACTTTTCCCTATTGTTGGGTTTTTTTTCCTGTGGTGACCAAGAGAAGACTGGGTTTAAAAGGGGAGGGAGGGAGGGAGAGAAGGAAGGAAGGGGTGAGGGAGGGGGGAAAGGAAGGAAAAGGAAAGAGGAAATGGCAAGGGAGAGAGGAAATAAAAAGAAGTAGAAAGGGAAAAGCGAGGGAAAGGGAGGAGGAAATGACAAAGGAAGAGGAAATATAAGAAAAGGAAGGAGAAATGAAAAAGCGAGGGAGGAGAAAATAAAAGGAAAGGGAGGGAGCAGGGAGGACTGGAAAAGGTAAATAAAAAAATTAAGGAAGTGAAAGGGAAAAGCAGGAGAAGGAAAGAGGGATGAAAATAGTGGGGAGGGCAGGAAGAGAAGAGAAGGAAGGAGCAGGAGGATGAATAAGGAACGAGATGGAAAGACGGGGAAAGGGAGGGAAAGAGAAAAGGGAGGACAGTGGGAAAGGCAAGCGAGAGGGAGACCGAAGGGCCTTCTTGGTTTTTGTTCCTGCCTGCCTGCGTGGCGCCAGGAGGATTCTTCCCGTCTAACTCCGGCAGCTCCGGCTGGGGGTCCAAAGTGGCCGCCAGGATGTTTGGCGAGGCGCCTCCTGGGCCTCCGCTCTTCTTCCCACCCGCTCCAGGTTCCTGGGCGCCTCCATCCCCAGCTTGGGCCGGGGCTGCCGCTACTACTTCCTCCCTGCGCACACACCCCAAATCCCAGCGCTGCGAAGCAACAGTCCGTCGGTCCGCGCGTTTCAGCCCTTCTCCAAATTAAGCGGGTAATAACAGGGGCGCGGAGTAATTGATTCTGGCTGCGGCGGCCAGGCTTGTCCTCTCACCTTTGCCGGGGAGAGCTTGCCAGAATCGTGGCTCTGCCAGGGAAGAGGCGAGCCGGCAGCCTCAACTCCATCGCCTATGCAAGGGCAGGGGGGGGGGGCGTGCGGCTGCGCCCGAGTGTCTGCCTATATGTGGTGTTGTTTTTTGTTGTTTTTTTTCAAACCCACAAAAAGGCCAGGGAGCCCTATGGGAACGGCTGAATTTCGAGATCCATCAATGCAAATAAAGAAAGGCTAGGATGTGTCCACGTGCATGGCGAGATATCCACCCCCCAAAATCCGACCCCCCCCAAAAAAAAAATCCATCCCCCTTCATCCTTTCCAGGGATATTGACAAGGGAAGGTTGCTGGCTTGTACAGGTTCCAGGGCCTTTTTTAACAAGAGCACTATCTTATATAGCGAACAGATGTCCTGGAATTTCAGAAGTGTTCCCCTCCCCCTCCGTACCCTCCCCCTCCCTCCCTGATTTCCCCCTCCTCCCCCCAGCTGGCACCGGGCACCGAATGGCACCAAGATCCCCCTGGAGCGAAGCTTCGTATTCTTGGCTGCGGGTGGGGGAGAGGAAAGCAGCGCAGCCTGCGGTTTTGGCTAGCAAAAAAACAAAAACATAAAAAGGCTAGCGTGGCCAGTGACAGATCCTGGGCTCAGTCTCCCCACCCAAAAACACACTCCCCTTCATTTTTTAATAAATAGATAGATAGAGAGAGCTTTTTGGGGCGCGTGTGAGATGGTTAAATGGAGGGGAGAGAGAGAGATGGGCTGGCTAGTGGGGAGGAAGAACTTGGCAGGGAACGCAGGAGAGAAACGCATAAGGAGGGCAGGCGGGTTGCCCTGCAGGCCAAACTTACACGGCAGAGGAAGCCGTTGTTTCGTGGATAAAGGCGCGCCCTTTTCGCTGTCCGTTTTCTCAAGCGCGGATTGTAGGTGGCTGAAAAATAAAAAGAGGCGAGGAAGTGGACGCGCGCTGTCTCTTCCCCAAAATAAGACGCGCCGGGGAGGCCCTCCCCCGCCCCGAAGCCTCCTCTTCTCTGACCTGAAAAACTATCCCCATAGACTCCCCAAAGACTGGACCGAGAGGGTGACTTAATTCCCGTGGGCGAGGGAAGGCGCTCTGCACATGCCTGGAGGTAATGTCTTTGGATGAAGTTTGATACTAGAGACCACCTTCCTCCGGGGCCTCTGCCATGGGCCTAGCCAGGATTCGAGGCTTTATAGGGGGGGGGGCAGAACCGAGATATCTGAGATGCAGTTGGTCAGTTAGTTAAGTCTATTTATTTACTTACTCCCCCCCCCCCCAGATACGCCCATGGCCTGTGCCCTGGTTATTCCCGAACCGAATGGCGATCTCACCCGGCAAACACAATTTCCTGGCGGATTCCACCTCCGCCCCCAGAATCCACATCTCTGGATTCTTCTTGGTTCTGTTGTCGATTCTACAAATTTACTAAGACCCTTGGATGCTTTCAGAAAGTTCCTTCAGCATTTCACTGTAGGTTTTAGTTAATGCGTTCATTAACGTGCGTGTGGACAGACAGATATATAGTTATGGGTCTTGAACCATTCTAAGAACACGCCCTGCTTCTTATCTTGACCATAGTTTCCCGGTTGAAGGAGAAGCGTCAGCCTCTCATAGCCTGCAATCTCCCGTTTGGTGATAAGTTGGTCGGCCAGGCTGAGGCCAAGCGCAACCCCCACTGCCCCCCATAGAAGCCAGATAGGTAGTGAAGGAACTGTGGGGGTGAGGGGAGCATCTCTTTGCAAATAGGTCCCCTGGGCGTGTGTCTCTGTGTGTGTGTGTGTGTGTGTGTGTGTGTGTGAACACAAAACCTGCCAAGCGACTCGGCATTCCAAAGTATCAAGCATTTGTTACACGGTTGATGCCAGCCCTCATTGGCAGGTTCGGATATTCCCCACAATTCGCAGACACAGATGTCCCTACTTTAACTCTTTCGAGGAGGGTGCTGTCAGATTGGAAGGGTGCGTGAAACAGAGAAAGGGTAAAAAAATAAAAGAGGAGAAGACAGCCCACGTTTAATCCTGTTTTAGGACTTGGGGGAATTACCTCCATCCCCTTCCTCTATCCAGGTGAAATTTGCATTTCTCTCTGCCTTCAACGTGTCTCTCTTAAATGTCAATCAAGGGATACGGGCCCATCTCCCCTTCTTGCTTTCCACCGCCTGCCTCTCTCTCTCTCTCTCTCTCTCTGTGTGTGTGTGTGTGTGTAGGCTTTCGCTTCCCCCACCCCATTCCCCATTTTGGGATGTGTGTGTGTGAAGATTTTTCAGCGTAAGGAACTTATAGGTTAATTCATCAGGCAAGTCAACTGCATTTCTTTATTTCCCTATCTGTAACACCCAGCAGCTGTTTGCTTGCACAGGATCGACTATGATTACTGGCAGTATATTTTGGGGTACCATGAAAGCACAGGAAACGATCGATTTATTCAGTTTATTATCCTGCTTTGGCCAGGAGCGTGTGTGTGTATGTGTGTGTCCATTTTTATTTTCTGCCTCCGGCACTGAAAGTTCCTGGGCTTCTCTTCTCTTTCCTGCTTGGCAGGGGGTTGGACTCGATGGCCCTTGTGGTCTCTTCCAACTCTATGATTCTATGATTCTATGATTCTACGTGTGTAAAAAGAAGCAATGCAACTCATTTGAGTTACATCTCAGCCCTAACTAGTCATGTTATTCAAAAGTAAGTCCTATAGAATTCAATGCGGCTTGCTCCCAGGCAAATGGGGTTAGACTGGCAGCACGTGTCTATTTGTCTTCCTCACAACGACCCTCTCAGGTAGACTCAGGTGAGAGATGGTGACTGGCTCAAGGTCAGCCAATGAGCTTCGCAGGGAGAGGGTTCATCTGGAACCCAGATCACCGCCTTTCGCAACTCGCTGTGCGCTGCTCCCGCGCACTGACTGGGGGAATGTTGATTTCAGGCCCGTCTCGTAGATTTCCAAGCGCCTTTGGAGTTGACCTTTTGTCAGTCGCGAGAGAGGTGGGTGCAAATGGGTGGATGGGGGGAGAGAAAAAAATTAAAGGATACAGCCACATAAAACAGCGTAACAGATGAGTGAAGAGAATGAAATCTACACGAGATCCGTAAGAATACAGGGGGGGGGATCAAAGACGAATGAAATCATAGAATAAAATAGTCTAGCGACTTAGGAGACTGCCATGGAATCGGTGGGCAGACCGTGGAATTGATAAATCAGTCTGATAGACAGACCATCTAAAAGTCACCAAAAAATAAGATAGCATATTAAAAAAAAAGGAATAGGTGAATAGATCGGATCGGTAGAATTATTTTGCCCATTGTGGATGGATGGATGGATCGATTTCTCCTCCGCTGTAATATATGAGTGTGTGAGAATGCAGACCCACACGGACCCACACCCTGATCTGAACTGTGTTAACAAGGTGTTAATACAGATATATCTCCCGCACAAGAGTGAGCGCGCACGCACCTTAGTCAACCTCTAAAAATGGTCAGGGAAAATGCAATGAGATTATTTTTATCCTGCGTGCTTTATGCCTCAAACCACCCACCTCTGAAATAAATCAGACTAAGCGGTTCTGAATCCTCCTTTCTTTTTCTTTTTCTTTCCCTCTCTCCCCCCCACCCCATTCCGTCTCTCCCTCTCTCTTTTAAACGATATCTGCAATTCTGGCAGAAATCTGTCTTTAATTTAGCTGTCCATATAAAAATCTACACTGTATAATAATGAACAGATGCCACGAAATTTAAACTGAAGCAAGGTCTCCTCCTACCCTCCCCAGCCTCCCTCCCCCCCCACCCTTCTGCTTAGCCTGGCATCCGCCTGGCCACTGGGCAAAGAGGGAGGCATGGGGCCGCTTGGCAGGAATGGCTGATGTCGTTGGAGTCTCTCTCGCTCCCCTCCGTCCCTGCTCCCCCCGTCCCCGGTTCTGGAAAGGAAACAATAATAAACGCAATGAGTGCAGGAGAGAAATTGGGAAAGGTCCCTCAGTTTGGGAGGGGGGGGGAGGATTTGCAGTTGAGCCTCTCGCCTCCCAATAAACTTCTCCACGCAAATTCTTTTCAGGCGCGGATTTTATTTCCAATGCAAATAAAAAAATGGAAGGGGGGGGAGCAGAAATACAGTACATAGGTTTCAGCAAGTCTAGGGAGAGTCAGTCGTTCGCTTGGCACATTGGCCGGCTTTATTTTTTAAAAATACAAAAAGGAAATTAGATTTCCCTGTTCGTAATTTGGCCTTTCCCCCCAAGACATTGAGGAGAGGGGCAATGGGAAGACGGTGTGAGGCTGCCTACACGATTAAGGCACATCTAAAGCGCCGCGCGTTTTCCCCAAACAATTCTGGGAACTGTAGTTTCTTTGGGGGGTGCTGGGAATCGTAGCTCCGTGAGGGCTGAACTACAGTTCCCAGGACTCTTTGGGGAAGGGGGAGTGCTGAAAATGAGCTTTGAATGTATGGTGTTGTCCGCTGCCTGGTATATATAGTACTCCACTTTCCCGGCTCGCCACCGCAGAGGGAGGAGAGGAGAGGAGAAGAGAAGAGAAGAGAGCGCCTGTAGCGTCAGGCTCGGAGACGGGGGACTTCGTCCCTGTAGTCTTTTTGGCTTGCCTCTGTTAAGAAATCTGGGCTTATCTGTTATATGTCGTCTAATCGATAAAGCACTCTTTCCATCTGACTGGATTTCTCTCTCTCTCTCTCTCTCTCTCTCTCTCTCTCTCTCTCTCTAATATGCCCATGCACTTATTCCATACCTCTACTCCAGAAATACTCCAGCATTTTCTCCCTCACCTCCATTAGAGAGCATTGACCCAGCTGTAATTTTTCTTCTCCTTCCTATCCAACCCTTCACTTCCTCCCTCTTCCTCTTTTCCTCCCTTTTGCTCCCCTGACTCTTTGTGGCAAATTTACTCTTCTGTCAGAAGTCTATTTGCCTCCTGGGCCCCTTTGGCAGCGCGTGCTAGATGCCAGTGGAGTTGGGGGGCAACGGGACCATAGTGCCAGAAATCCAACGCGGGTAGCAAGAGCTGTTGTAGGATTGGAATTGAGTACATGTCTGGGACCATCTTTGGACAAGTCTTCTTCTCTGTTCCCCCGTTGCCTCGTTTAGCTTAAAATGTCCCCATCCTGGGGCGGCTCCTTCCTTTTGAAAACCTGGATGTGGGCAGTGAAAAAGAGTTTTTCGGGATTTTTCTTCTTCTAGAAAGCTCAGTGAATGAATCATATAACCCCCTTAAGCAGAGTCACGCTTCTCTCTCACGCGCACACCCTTCTTTTCCTCGATTATATACCTCCAAATTGAGTTTGTAGCGTCTCTGAACCTTGTATCTGCCCAGTATATTTATTCCTTGCTAGCCAGGGGATGCTGTGCCTGCCTGTGCCCGTGTGTTTTCCTGCTCCACAGCCTGCCTCTCTCTCTCTCTCTCTCTCTCTCTCTCTCTCTCTCTCTCTCTCTCTCTCTCTCTGTGTGTGTGTGTGTGTTTCTGTGTGAGTGTGTACATTTGCCTTCCTTTAATACTGGGGGCCTTCCCCTTTAAAACTGCTCTGGAGTGAACAGATGTCCGACACTCAGTTGTAGCAAGCTAACCACTTCCCTTCAGTGGCCCTTGGCTGGCAGTTGGCACAGACAACAGCCTGGCATCTAACTCCCCATAGAGAGCCTCTCTTTTACTACTGCGGAAATCAGGAAGCTGGCACTGCCAGCCAGAAGCATGCCAGCTAAGCTAGCTTCAGCTATCGATAGAGCACACACACACACACACACACACACACACACACACCCTCTTTCTCAAAAATCTGTGTGCTCCTGCAAACGCTCTTAAGGAAACCCGGATATCTATGGTTTATCCTCATTTGGAGGGGCTGAAAATGTGACTAAGGGGGGGCACCCAATGTTTGGTAATTGACTAAGCCTCAAAACGGACTTTAAAAAATACGGTTAGAAGATATGATCCACCTCTCCGTTTCTCTCTTCTTCCCAGCCTCCAGGAAAAAAAACAAAACCAAGAAACTTTCTCAGCTGAGCTGTCGCGGATTCATCTCTCCAATCTGGAAAATGCTGCACCTCTCTGTAAAAGACGAAAAGTCTGCCGGACTGCACTGCGACTCATGTTTATTTCCAGGATATAGACAGGCACAGATAGATAGATAGATAGATAGATAGATAGATAGATAGATAGATGATAGATAGATAGATAGATAGATAGATAGATAGATAGATAGATAGATAGATAGATAGATACGCACACACATATCAATGCCTACTAGCCTACTAGCCCATATTTCCGGACAGCCTGCGCGCAAATCCTTAAAAATAGTGCAAGGTGCGATTCTGGCCTTGCTTCAGGGGCACCGAAGTGGCTGGCTCTCTGGAGAGGCAGGATCGTGAAGGGATGAGGAAGGGATGCCGTGGCAAGGAGTATTTATTTCCCTGGACGTGGGGCCGGGTGGCCGTGGATCTACTTTTGGGAAAGAGAAGTGATGCGAGATCGATATTCTGAGACGTTGACAATAAGCGTAAAGAACCAACACGAAAAATCTTCAGGGCCGAGAAGGGCGCGTGGCTGACCCACCCACCTTCCCCACCTGGAGAAGACAGGCGATGGGGTCCTCCAGGCGCCTGGAACAGACCCGGAGGGCGAGCTTCTGGTAGCTGAGCTGGCAAGAGGAAGAGGCGACCTTTCAACCACAGCGGCGCACGCGAAACAGATACGCGCCCGCCGAACTCAAAAATATTCCGAGGCAGTCGCGCTACTTTAATTGGTTAAACTAAAAGGGGGAAGTTTACAGCGTGTGGTGCTAAGAGTATCTTACCTCCCCCCCCCCCCGCGTGTGCAACAAGCTTCAGCCAACAACTTCCGTGTGTTGTTTACCCTTTCCGTCTTTTCCCTTCCTTCCTAGAAGATGCACAGATCTATCTCATCTCTTTGTGGGACTGTCGAGAGAAGTAACCAGTCGCTTTGAATCTCTTAATCCAATGCAGCAATTATAAATGGTGTCCTCTTCTCTCTCTCTCTTTCCACACCTTCGTGGAGATAAAACTATAAGGTGTGCACTGATTGTTGCAATGAAATCGCATTTACGCTCCAGATTTCTTCTCTCAGGGCTGCGCGCATCCGGTTCCCGTCCAGGCTTCAGTTCCCCTATAAAAGCACATTAACCCGGATTTCTCAGTTGCCCTTCCCTGATCTTTTCCCGCCTGGTCTAATCATGTACAGATCTGACAGCAGGAGAAGCCTCGTGGTTGGATATTTCATACAGTGCCGGGCACACAAGTTGATGCTACCTAAGCGTTTAGCTCAGGGACCCTCCTCCTACCCTTAATGGTTGCGAATGTGTAAATGTGTAAACCACGTGTAAATTACTGGTGGTGCGGAATCTGTAGCACGGAAGCCAACTCCTAGGGGCTGAAGCCCCCATAAAATATTTGAGGGGGCCGCTCCCTTAAAGCAGATAGGCATTCCCATTCAAATTGTGTGTGTGCAAATTGTGTGTGTTATTGGTTATGCTTACCTGCCCCCCTCCAATATTTTATTCAAGTTGGCACCCCTGTGCGGTGGCATGAAATAGTAGCCTGAGTCTGGTACTCAGGGTCTGCTGACGAGCACCTGTCAATCCCCGGTTGCTCCAGGCCATCGCAGAGTCATACCTGGACAGAGAATGTCCAGATCGGGAGTGTCTATGCTTTTCCTTTGAAACATACAGCGAATAATTCTAAGGGCCTGAGTCATTAGCGTGCGTCTGTGTGTCAGCATCAAAAAGGGAGACTTGCTTGTGTGTGTATTGTGGACCATCACAACTCGCTAACACCAACACCGAGAGGTCTAATAGAACTCCCGAAGCAATGGCTGTCGATTGAGGCGGCTCACACGTTCATGCCGAGGAACCAAGTGACGTGGAAGCACGTGTGAATTGGCCAGGAGCGGTGAGAGATGAGGCCGCCCGCACACATCCTTCGGACAATGTAACGGACATAAGGTGTCTGTGCCTGAGATGTACATTCAGTGCCGGGAAGGACGTTCCCATATATGTTCATATTCGCATAATGAACAATATTATAGGTATACTGTAGATACAAATCAGATCGGGAGAGGGTGAATCTCGATTTACTAGGGGATTTGCAATAGATCGGCAAGGATCTCCCAATTCTTTTGCAACATCAGCAAGAAAATGACTCCAGCTAAATTATGCCTCTGAAATGAAGGAAGCTTGGGCTAACCAGAGAGTGGATCATTATTTGGATGGACGGTGAGCTCCCTTCAGGTCGGTTTCTCTGAACAAATTCCTGGCCTCAGAATCCTTTGATCCTAAGGCTAAGAGGATGTATTTTGCACCAGGCTCCGGTTGGTGGATCTGGGTTTTTGGGGTTTCCATTTTATATTATTCTTTATAGTCATAACAGAGCTGATAGAGCAAGCTTTTAGTCTGCCCATGCAAATGCGTATAAACACACACGCACACATACACAAGCGAGGCTGTTACCTAGAAGAAGCTCACACCATGGAGGGGAAGACCTCTATATTTTGTACCTGTGACCATATTGCCTCCGTGGCTTCAGCATTTTAAAGTCCAGGTGGAATTTACTGCCCAGTAAACATAGCTAGGGACCTACTCTTCCTATACCTACTGGCAGAGGAGAAAGTGCAGGCACGCACTCACATCGGTATCGCCTTCAGATGTGAAGATCAGACACGCGTCTCTTTGGGCTTGTGGGGAATGGGTGCGTGCCAACTAGGGAGACCAACCTCCGCTTCCCAGGAAAGGTTTCCCACGGGGATGTGAACACGTGTCTGATGACATATGATGGCTCATATATTCATATACCCGTGTGCAGTTGTGTACTCCAAATGGGGAACCCTAAACTTTTGGAAATGTTGAAGTCAGTCTCTGCTTTTGATGGGCTTTTCCTTCCGCTTGGTCTCTGGACATTCCGATACAGTATTTCCCATGCAGGTGAGAGCAGAAAACAGATGAGTCCGTGGGGCCTTTTTACAGTGATCATTTTGAAAACAGCACGTGCGTATGTTGGGTTGCTCCGTTCCTCGTGAGCAAAGAATGTAGGGATGTGGAGATTTGGGGGGAAAGAGGGAGGAATCTGTCCCTTGCTCCCCGGCAAGGCAGAAACTGGACGGAACAAAACAAAACTCAGGAAGTCAAGTGCTAGAGATCTCTTAGCTGAGCAGTACAGAAACCCAGACACCGGGTGTTTCCTCTCCTGCGAAAAAGTCTTGGGAACAATAAACAATAATTGCACTAGTGACTGTGCGAGTGTTATCCGCAAATGTGGCGACTTAAGGAGAACTTGTGTGTGTGTGTGTGTGTGTGTGTGTGTGTGTGTGTGTGAGAGAGAGAGAGAGAGAGAGAGAGAGAGAGAGAGAGACCCACTCTCCCGAATGCAAGATGAGCAGGGTTGCAGCAGGAACATCATTCCTTTGCACCGTTTGAATCGGTTCACCGAGCAGCTCAAAACCCGGATGCGGCTGTTCACAAAGGCTACCGAAATGGCAGAAATGCTGTCGCGCGTGTTGCCGTAAAGAATTGGTTCTGTGGTCCTCTTGAACAAATGTGTAAGCCTCTAGAAAACCACAGGATGGTGGGGAAGCAAAAATTCTATATGCTGCTTGTACCAGAGGTGGTACAATCATAGATATGATTTGCAGTTTCAGGTGTAAGGACTCCCGCGTGCTGATTCAAGCCGGCTGGAAACCGGTTAACTGTTGCAGCCATTATATTCCCAATGGAAGCTGCAGCCCGGTGTGCCTTGCCCAGGGAGAAAATACAAATCCAGACCTTAGCTAAGCAGAAGTGGGATTTCAGGCCGATTTGCAACCGGCTAAAGAGAAGAACGCCGATTTGAATCCGATTCAGTCCCCAGATCAGCCCCAGAGCGGTGGCTTCAAGGAAAACTGAGTTGTGGATTGGGTTGGCGCGGGGGTCACAGTCTGCTTCAGCCCAGCCCCGAATATCCGATGGAGCTACAGCGAAACGCTGACCTTGTGGGACAAGAGGCTTTGATCGCTTGCCTGACGGACGCCCACCTGTGAGTCGAAGCCTGCAGGCGTTTGGAGAGGCGAGCAGCGCAGAGACTCGCCTCCCTCTTCGGGGTTGCTAGGGAGAAAGGCAGCTGAGGCTTAGAGAAGTGGTACCTGGTGAGTTCAGGTGCGGAAAGAGCAAGGATCAGGCGAGTGTTTGCCCGCTGTCAAACTGGAATGGGAGGATGGGGCTGGGGGGTCGGAACATATCTAGGTGTGTGGGGGTGGGGAGGTTGGAGGGACCGCACCCAGGCAAAATTACACCTGTTTGTTAAAGAAAAGAAGGAAGCGGGGCTGACGGAGGAAGAGAGACAGGAGGGGAAATGGATAGGATGAAAGGAATGAAAATTGTGGGGAAAGGAAGGAAGGAAGGAAGGGTAACGCAACTTCCCGGAAGTAAGTTGCTCAAAAGCTGCAGTTCACTGACTTCCGACTCATGCTAAAGTACTTATGTGTATAAATAAGTGTATGTGTGAAAGAAGCACAAACAAACCGCCTTAGTGTAATCCTTCAAAAAGTTGCGATCTTTGACTTTTTCAGATGGTGCGGTTCTGCCAAGGCCATCAGCAAGCGGTGGAAAGAGAGAAACGTCTTCCGTGGATGCCAAGGAGTTCCTACTTCTGCGTGCTGGGCTTTGGCCCGGGGTGTCAAGGGACATCCAAAACTAAGCTTCCATCATAAGCCATCTTCGGGTCCCCTGGGGGGGGCAGCTTTGCTGAAGGCAGCAGATGGGGAAAATCCCGAACTTCTTGGATATCAAGGCGCGGGAAGGAAGCGCAGAGTGCCTCCAAGTCAGGCCTACTATATAATAGAGGGATTCCAGAGTAAGTACTTTGCTGGGCAAGTGCAGAGAGATGATGGCGATAAAGAAGAGGATGATGAGAGCCAAAATTCCCGTCCACGTCTTTTTGTGATGTTCCTTGTATAGCTTTGGGCCACTGTTCATTGGACTCAATGGAAGGACAAAAGTTTGTGCGAGTGTTTATCAGTCTGTGATGAATCTAAGAGGGCACCAGAATTCCAAATATCTCTCCCCCCCCCATTTTTTCTACTCTCGAAATCGACCAAATCTACACTGATATAGACCGGGTCCCATTCACATCCACCAAAAGCAACCACCCTGTTGGTTATCCAGGTTAGAATCTCCGCTCTGGCCCCGCCTGTCCTAACTTTTGCCTCCTGCTTGCAGGATAATAGACACGCTTCCCTTTCCTATATTTTGTAGCCCACTTTGCAGGACCCATAAACGGATGCTCACCCTCTCCGAGAATCCTCGACAGGGGAAAAGAAGATCAGGGGCACTGGTGGTTGTTGCTTCCCCGCGGAGCTTGCGGTTCAGCACCACGCGTCTTTGGGACAGCTCCCTAAAGCTCCGGTTTTCTTATCTTGTGAATAAGCTCCCCCTTAAGCAATTAAAATAAAAGAACCCAATAGCTATCCATCGATTGTCCTAAATAATAGTAGATTCACCAGGAAAGACCGTTCACCCCAGTAAATAGTTTTGAGAGACTTTGGTCTTGAATTTACTCTTGCTTATGAGATCAGAAGGGAAGTGTGTGTGTGAGAGAGAGGGAGGGAATGTTGCAGGGGGAATGCCATCTGTCCAAGACAAGAAAACCACATTAGTCTTTATAAAATGAGAAGTAGATCTCCGCCCACCTTCCAAGTTAAAAAAAAAGAACCAACGGCGTGTGTGAGGGGAAAGAAGAATTCTTATATATATTTAAGTAGATCTTCCAAAGACATACTGTCAAGCTAAGGATGCTTTGAAGCCATCTTAATCAGTTCAGGGTTTACACCCACCCGCCTCTTCTTTGAGAAACGTGTCTGGCTACAATGAAAGAATGGGGTCTCGCGCATATATATATATATATATATATATATATATATATATATATATATAGACTTGTTTGAAGTAAACTAGCAAACCTGAGGGAGTAAACATCTAA
This sequence comes from Podarcis vaucheri, assembly GCF_965113315.1. Taxonomy (NCBI): domain Eukaryota; kingdom Metazoa; phylum Chordata; class Lepidosauria; order Squamata; family Lacertidae; genus Podarcis; species Podarcis vaucheri. The sequence goes on from NC_138751.1 coordinate 29,142,349, forward strand.
TATTTATTAATTGTCGTCTTAGGACGCTCCTTCATTACACGTTTGAATAAGATCATAGCTGACTCGCAGCTCTCAGCCTGTCAAAAAGTGTTCGGATGCATTTCCGGAAAGATCTGCAAATTAATGCTTAAAACATACCATTGAAGACCAGGGCTTGACACACACACCCTCCCCTTTCCGTTTTGTTTTTTTATCCCTTCTTCTTCTTCCCCTAAACAATGCATGCATTTAAAAAACCAAAAAAACCGAACAAACAAAACCCAAACCCCACAACTACACAGAATGTTTGCAAGGGAACCTTTCCCTAGTGTTCCTGATTTTTCAAAGATGCTCGTGATAGGGGCGCGGTGTGGGGTGAGGAGGGGTTATATATCTTCCATTCATAGAGGGTCTTCACCTTTTGATGAGTATTATTTGGGGGGGGGGAGAAAGAGAGATTTTAGAAGGCCAGACAGACGCGGAAAAGGCAGCCCGTCTTACAAAAGTGTCCTCTCCAAAATGTGTGAACCGAACAAGACAGTTTGCCGCAAACAAACAAAACAAACAATAGAGAAAATAACTCTCCTTTGTTAAAACAAGACTTGGAAAAATCTCTCCCCCTCCCCTTTCCCCCTTGGACTTTAGGATATCATTTTGACATAAATATTTATTCATCTTAAGGAAACCAAACACACATGTACACACGCACACACACAATGCACTTCTGGTGTCCAATAGACATTTCAATCTGCGCTACAACTTTTCTGGTCTTGTTGTTTTTTAGTAAAACGTTGTTGAGTTTTGTTTTAAAAAATATCAATCAATATCAATGTGTGCCTTTTGCTTTTGATTATTTATTTATTTTTTTAAAAATGCTGGTATGTTTAAAGGTGATGCAGGGCCATATTAAAATAAGAGGTTGGGGGTCGGGAATTTGAGACAATATTTTGACATATCCCACTGGCTGTAAAGCAAGTCATCAAAGGAAGGAGAAATGAATCATTACTCTGTTGGGGGAAAAATATACCAGTTTGAGTCTTTCGAAGATGTTGGTTTTTATATAGAGATTTATATACTGGTGTATTGTTACATAAACGTATTTCTCCCCCCAAAAAACGCATTACAGAAAGAAAGAAATTAAGAGTTACTATTAATTGGGAGGGGGGAAAACTAGCCAACGTAAGAATTAAGCATAATAATCAGTGTTATTTTTCACATCACCTTTAAATTTTGCATATTTGCGTTTCCCCCTCCTATCCATGCATAACAAAACATTTTTGTCATTTCATAAAAATCTTTTTTTCAACTTTTTTTTCATTAACGTTTTTAAAACAGGTAAAAAACAGCATGACACACGAATTTTGGAAAATAAGTTACTTGGGGTTACAAGGGTGGTTTCAAAAAGTCAGTGATTGTTAAATACCAGGGAAACATACCACAGTCCGTTTCCCCCAAATCAAAAAAGTGCTCGATTTTAAACCTCAGCGAGTTTGTTGGTCCATATTTTTAATATCTCATATGGATTCTTGGTTGTTGTTGTTTTTCATTTTTCCTTTTTGTTTTCCTTTTCCTTCATTTTAAAAACTTTTCCCCTAGTTTCAGTACCTACTTGCATAGATAAAGATAGAATATATTTATCATCTGTTTGCCCCTTTATTGCTTTTTTAAAGTTCTCACTGCATCGAAAGTCTGACTTAAAGTTTGCAAACGTATTTTTAAAAAACAAACAAACAAGCACGTCCTTAAATAGATTAAACTTTCGGGGAATTCTTGAATCAATTGCTGGAATGATGGAAAGCCCCCCTCCCCCCACCATCTCCTGCCCTGTACTGAATTATTTCGCTCTACAGCCATTCTGGTCTCTAGATTAAATGCCTATATTGAGCATTGCTCAATATAGGCAATCGCTTAAGGTGGGGCGAACCTTTGACTCCCCCTCACACACACTCCCCACAAATTTGATGTTTTTCCCCTCCCTTAATAGCACTTCCGATTTGGATCTAAAACCCTCCTTTCTAGATAGTCAAGACCTCAGCTAAACAGTCCACGAAGCTATATAGTTTGCTTTCTCATATATATAAAATTGCATTAGAGCATATATTGCACCAGATTTCTTTTATTAGTAATTGGGGCAGGGGAGGAGACCAGGTCTCAGATCCGGTTTACACCCCAACTCCCAGTCAAGTAAGGAGTCCCATAGGAAACAGGGCGCTTCATCAGCTCCGTCGACTCCTCATTTAAGCCGAAGACCATTGACTTCAAACAGAATCGACCCCGTCGAATCCCAGCGGATTCGAAGTGAGTCAAGTCCGTGGCTTCGGCCTAAGTGTCTTGTAGATCGGGCTGAACCCGCCTTCCACACGCTGCTTTGAAACAAGTACGCCCGGCTCAATAGGTTTAGGGATGGGGATGGGTGTTATTGTTGTTGTTGTTAATATTATTATTATTATTTAGATTAGTTCTCTCTAACTGCGAGGGAAAGTGGCTCACAGTTGAATGCAAAGTTGCAGCTCTCGGGAAGAGGCGAGCAGGGGCTTCGAGAAGGCCAAGGACCGTTGCCCCCAAATAAAAATCGCCCACACGCGCGCACAGAACCTCACACACGCCTATCCCTTTCGCGAACGCAACCCACTGGGGATCTACAGGTGGCCCTGGTTAGGCGTGGAACCAGAAGGGGAGCCCAAAGGCGGGAGGAGTCGTTAATTATGGAAAAAAGCATTGAGCTCCTCGTACATGGGACCTCTGTCGTGGTGGAGGTGCATCTCATAAGGCAAAACGTTCTCCGAGTGGACGCCGCTGCGCATCCCAGAAGACCCGAAGACCAAATTGTGGCCGGACGGGCGAGAACTCGGGAGGGCGGAGTAGTGCATAGAATAGTGGTAGTTTTTCTCGTGGTCTGGGGAAGAGTCTTGCTTGAGGGAGAAATTCCCGTTCACGCACAAAGGAGGGCTCAGGGGCCCGTCGTATTCCGAGCTATTGTAGTCTGGCGACGCGTTCCCATAGAGCGACTCGTAGGTGGCGCAGTAGGCGTGCGTCCGCAGGGCGTGGGAGCTAGCCATGGTGCTGGAAGCGCACTGCGCGCCGGAGAGCCGCGAGCACTGGTAGGTGTAAGGGTGCATGGCAAAGGTGGAGTTGGGCCCGTGGTACCTGCCGGCCTCCTGGCCTTGCTCGGTCAGGAAATTCCTCGAGTTGAGCTGCAGGCAGCCCGCCACCAAGTTGGTGGTGGGCTGAGACAAGCCTTTGCACAAAGTCTGTACGTAGGACACCAAGTCCGGCCTTTTGCCCGAGCGCAAGATCTCCGACAGGGCCCAGATGTAGTTCTTGGCCAGCCTCAGCGTCTCGATCTTAGACAGCTTCTGAGTCTTGGAGTAGCAAGGCACCACCTTGCGGAGGTTGTCCAAGGCGGCGTTCAGGTCGTGCATGCGGTTCCTCTCGCGGGCGTTGGCCTTTTGGCGCCTCAACTTGGAGCGCTCCAGCCGGGCCTTGGTCATCTTCCTCTTTTTGGGGCCCCGTTTCTTGGGGCGATCCCCTTCCGCCTCCTCGACCCCTTCTTCTTCTTCCTCCTCCTCCTCCTCCTCGCCCCCTAAGTCGTGGTCGTCTTTGGCCTCCCCGTCGGTCTGCTCGTCCTGGAGAGGGCAGCTCTTGCCCTTCCGCTCATCTTTATCGCTGGCCTCGTCGTCCTCGTCGTCGTCGTCGTCGCAGTCGTCTGCCCAGCTGGAGAATTTCTGAACTTCTGGGATCAGGCTGGGCTCGCTGAAGAGTCGCGTCAACATGGTGGCTGCAGAGGTGACATGGGGGCGGGGAGGGGGAGGAGGGAGGGAGGGAGGGAGGAGATGGGGGCGCACACAGAGGGTGGGGAGGGAAGGGACGAAGGAATGGAAACGAGAAATAAGAGCACAAGTTTCTTTCAGAGCCTCAGCAGCCCTAACTCTAAGCACGCGCGTCAACCAAACTATTCCGGACTGTTGGAACTTCATCCTATAGCAACCTTGACTGGTCCACGGTTTCAAGCACATTTAGGACTACCAAGGCATGGATAGATTTCCCATCCCATTCAAGGCTGAACGGGCCTTCCCTCCCCAAGCAAAATAACATAACTTTTGCCTACGATCTGCAAGGATGTGCAGAGCGTCGCCTCCCAAAATATATGCCTTTGCGCTGTCATTGGAACATGCCAGGTGGCTCTTCCGGGATGGCTGGGTGGAATCCGTTCTTTGGACGTGCTTAAGAGCCAGCCAGCTACCCACCCCTTTCACGGTTCTGCATTTATTCTCGAACCCCATAATTTGTTCTTTGAAGTCCTGTTTTTCTTTTCTTTTAAAAATGGATCAAATCGATTAACCGTGATCCCCATCCGGATCCGACGCGCTGACGATTCGCTAAACATTCCAGAGCGTGTTTTAGAGAAGGAAGCCGTGGGGTTCTGGCCTTTAGCCCCCCCTTCCCTTAACTCCTGCATTTTCACTCCTTTCTACCCCCCAGATCATAATAAGATAGGGCGCTTCTTAAAGCCTGACTCAACCTTTTTATTGCACTCTTCTCCCAAACATTCTGCCTCGAAGTAGGTGCAGCGGCTCTCGTCAAAATAATCCTGGTTACCTTCCGCTCGATCAGAGACAAAATCTCCCGCTCCCTCCCCACTCCCACCCATACTTTTAACGGGAGTCTAATTTAAGCAGAGCTTTTGTAGGAGGAGGAGGGAATGGGAGAGCGGCTTAGAACTGGCCTGAAACCGCGCTCCCCCCTCCCCTCCATAAAAGCAATTGACTCGTTTTAAAGTGTGATTAAAATTAATTGGTGTCTCCATTGCTTTGCTGCGGAATTGGTGCAATATTTCTGATAGATCCGGTTCATTACAGACAGTCTCTGTCTCTCTCCCTCCCTCCCTCCTTCTCTCTCTCTCTCTCTCTCTCACACACACACACACCCTTTCGTTTTGTTGTTGTTGAAATGTAGTGGATATTTTCTCCGATTTCTTTACGGGGCTGTTTATTTGTTTTTGTTTTAATTTAAGGTTCATGTTTATGCGATCATCTTCAAGGGAATTTAAAATCGCTACGCCCCATCTCCTCTGCCTCCCCGGCTCGTATATATACGTCGATCTCTTCCAGCTAGCCTGCCTCTGTTTATATCTCTGGAGAGCTTTGAGGCGGAGATCTAGAGAATGCCAAGCGAAATCTCTAACTTTTCTCTCCGGTTTCTCCGTCCCATCCCACCCGAAGCTTGATAACCCAATGGTCCAGCGCAATTTCTGGGTGGTTTTCTTTTTTCTTTTTTAAAATCAACGTTAATGTTAATATTAGAACGAAATGTTAGAATTTGGAACTTTGCATCCCGCTGCCCCCAGCCGCCCCCATCCTCGCGTTCCTCCATCACATCCCAACCCTCATAACTTCTCGTTCCTGTCAATTTTCCCCCGTCCTGTTTTTGTTTAAACTGTTCCGAGTCCTGCCAACACTCTTTCTTTTTCAGGGAATGGTTTCGTACCTAAACCTCTAAAAGAACATTCCGGGTATATAACACGTTGATCGATCATTCAATCAATTATTATTATTATTATTATTATTATTATTATTATTATTATTATTATTATTATTATTATTATTATTATAGCTCCCTGAGCTACTCGATGCTTTTGCAGAATCGCTAGATCCCACCCGGTTCCAGTCGCTCCTGCTTTCCGCCTGTCTCCCTCCCTACACTGGCTCCATTAGCCCACATGCAGACCCCGCTGAAGACCATTTTCCTAGGGAGCCTTTTGCTCCAAAACTACGAGGAACCGAGGGATCGCTTGGCAGTTCCAGTGCGAGCATTTGCCCTCGCTGTGTTTTGCTTAGGGAGGGGTGGGAGCCCGTTTTCACAAAAAAGAGGAAGAAGAAGAAGAATGGGGAAAGATCTCCCAACACACGCACCCACTCCTAAAAAAACCCCCTCAAGCTAAAAACCAGCAGCTCCGTAGATGAGCTGAAGAGAGTGCCGTTCACTCCGATAAGTGCTACAGCTTCGATTCAATGATAAGGCTGCACGGGTTTTCTTTCTATTATTATTATTTTTAAATACAATTGGAAAATTGTATTTCACCGGATCGTCTGCTCAGATCTCTGCTTGATTCTTATTCTTATTTTTTAAATGGTATCTTTGACCGTGCCACAAAGGCTGCTGAGATCTATTTAAAAATACACACACACATATCATGCAAAACCGATCTTTGCTACATAAGCGATTTTGGATCTATAAAAAAAAATCTTGCCTAGAGATAGCTTATTCCACCACCTCCCGCGCGCATCCCCCTCTCTAGCCATTCTTCCCCCAAAGATACAAATAAATTGTGTGTGCGCAGAAGGGGGGGGGGATAGAAAGAGAGATAAGAGAGATAAGATCTGTAGTGAGGGAGAGATCCAAGAAGGTGGCCGGGGGTGGGGTGGGGTGGGGAGGCAAGTTGCGTGACCCCATCCTTTCAAGTTTCTGCCCCGCTCTCTCTTCCTTACATAACTTACCTCCAAAGCTGAGCGGAGGAATCTTCAAGTCCTCGGACCCCGCATCTTTTGGGAGTAAGGGGGGGGGAGAATTAGAGGGGAGGAAGAAGAGGAAGAGAGAGAGAGAGAGAGGAAAAAAAGAGAGGCACAGGCTCCTTGAGGTCCACCCCGTCTCCTTCAGTGTCTTATCCAAAAGGAGGAGGGAAGTGGCACGCTTCGCGCAGGCAGAGGGGGTACCAACTCTGATGCCAGACCATATGGCTGGCACGTCATCCGCTGGAGTTATCACATGAGCTGCGGTGATTGACATGCGCTCGCATGTAGGGAGATCTCGCTCTCGGGGGAAAGCGGGCCCGCCATCTGTCACTCCCTACTCTTAAGAAAGAAAGAAAGAGGGAGAAGGAAGGAAGGAAAGAAAGAACGAACGAACGAGGGAAAGAAAAGACCCAGCCCCAGACAGATCAGATCTACGCAGCCCTGACAAGATGAAGCGAGATAGATGAGGTGGGGGGGACGACAGCTAAGGGGTTGGAAACAATGGAAGGGGGGGGGAATAGGGAAGGAAGGAGGATATTTGGAGTGTACCTTTATGTGGCTGGTTGTAAAATCACCCAGGAGGAAGGGATGTTAGAGACCTTATGTCAAAAGAATCTCCCCATCCCTCTTCCCTCCCCCATTCTCTCTCTGCACACACACACACCCCTCTAGCAGCAGCAGAGGGCCTGTCCTCTGGCCCACCCAGCAAATCAATCTTTTGCAAGGGCCACTTCTCAACCTCCCCCAGTTATTATGGTTATTTTTCAGTGGGGGGCCATCAAGTAGTGTCCTTTTGTTTACCAAAGGGAGTCAGGGGTTTCGGGGTTGCTTCTGAGCCATGGGCTCTGTCTTTTACTTCATCTGGGTGGGCAACGGTGAGCCATCCCAAGGGACGTCCCTCCATTATTCAATGGAACAAGCATGTAATCCACTGGGGAATCCTCTGGCACAGGCCAGACTGAGAAGAGCCAGCCGGGATATGGCACAGTCCCCACCCACCCAACTCTTCATTTCATTGGGTCTTGTGCAGGAGAATGTCTCCCGAGTGAATCCCACGCCTCCCCCCCCCAAGTCCAGATCTATCAATCTCTGACTCTGCTGCCCTTTAAGGGGACACCAGGTTGGCCACCTCTGGCAGCTGCTTCTCCTTGCTGAATGGCAGGGTAAGTTCCATGCTTGTGTGCAGCTCCCAGTGGCGCCATGAGGGCAGAGGTCCAGGAGAGGGAATGAGTGGTGTGGTTGGGAAATCAGGCCTCAAAAAAGAGAAAGTTGGGAAGGGGCCGCAATTCAGTGGCAGAGCATCTCCTGTGCATGCAGAAGGTCTCAGGTTCAATTCATGGCATTTCCAGATGGGTCTTGGAGACCTACCAGCAGTCAGTGTTTGACAACAGTGAGCTAGAGGGACCCAACTCAGTATAAGGTGGTTTCCTATGTTCCTTTGGTGCTGCTCTGTTGCCCTAAGGCCCACACGAACCTGGAACCAGCGTTGAACAGTTACTGTCCAAAGGGAGGGGGCAGGGCTATTAAGAACTATTAAGTTTGGATATTAAGATATTTACAATGCAGCCAAACCGACAATGCATGTTTGCTAGACAGGCACATGACAGGAGCTGAAGCCCTCAGAGTTTCTTCCTGTAAGTTTCCTAGAGAGAACTCTGAGAGACGCGCCCACTGTGCCCCATCAGGGGGAGTGCATAGGCACTTCCTCTTTGCTCTTTCACCATCATTCCAGCCATGCGAGAACATCTGCTAAGTCTGAGCCACAGCTCAGATTACAATTTAAATTAGACTGAATTATGTCCTTGTAACTAGATGACCATTTTAAGCCTGCTGGAAGAAAGCTGCTGTACCTGTTACTCTTCAACAAGTATTCTGAGTGAGTAAATGATATTTTTTTCACCTTTTACAAGACTGTCTGCGTGGTTATTGTTTTAATGGGGAGAAAACGGGGAAATACCAGGAGAATCCAGTCTGCCTTAAAGCATCCTGGATTACTTAAACTAAAAAGCTAAAACTAGCCTATCTAAGCTTCCCTTTTAAACTGCAAAGGGATGCACTCTGCTGAACTCACAAAGATGAGGAAGCAAGAATAATATCACATATATATTGCTCTGGGCAAATTAAGATGGTTGGATGGCAGGGGCTTCATCAGCAATGCACCTGTAAGGAACGTAAAAAAACAACTTTTTAAAAAAGTTATTTTAAAGGGGGGAAGAAGAAAAGGCTGGAGATATGAGAACCACAAACACTGGGGCCTTGTACCACTTCTCCCCTAACAATTCTCATCTCAGTCCCCAGATCTGTTCTCCACCTTCAAGGCTCCGCCACTCAGCATTCTTCCATCCCCATCATGTTGCAGCTATTGGTGGGGCTGGAAAACAGATGGAGGAGTAACAACAAAGTGTCTCTGATTCCATGTAAAAGGAGACCTAGAGAGGTAGCCAAGGAAGTCTATCCCAGCTCTCAGCTGTTCAAGAGTTTGGAAGGAATCTGGCCTTCACTGGTGCAGCAGCACGTGAGACTGCAGTATCTGGGCTCCTTCACTAAGGGATGAGTCCCTGCACTCACCCTGCCCTGATGGGTAGCCCTGCTGAGCTGCTTCCCGCTCAGCTGCATCTGATGACTCAACAGCCTGCAGAACACCACTGAGCTCCATGCCTCTTTAGCAGCTCATTTGATCAGGTAAAGACTGGAATTTATATTTAACGGGTCAGTCTGATAAATCAAACAGATGCATTTTTAAGATACAAATGGCAGGTTCCGATAGACTGATAGAGCAATCAATCAACAGGTAGGTAAATAGATTACAGAATCTATCCATCCATCCTAATAGCAACCTTGATTTTATGAGTGTTGTTGCTCTTGTTGCCAAAATGGCATTGCCCACTCAGAAGGAGGGAGCTATACAACAGGCTCAAGGGAACCTCAAAGTTTATAGAAGTAACAAAATCCCCAAAGGAGAGGAAAACCCAAAATAGCCCAATGAGGACTGACTATGTTGCAGACTGAGCATATCTGGCTACTGTCAGAGAAAAAAATCCAGAAATGGGTGGTGGATGGGGAACAGAATGAAGTTACTGAAATCCTGAACAAGGAGTGCTCTGTGCTGTCCAAACGGCAACTTTATTGTTCTGGGTCCTGCCTACCCACCAAAAACCCAGTTCCTCACATTCTGTCACACTCTAGCATCACCCAGAAAGAGAACCCAGGGTGGCGCTATGAAGGGTCAGGTTTGCTTAGATAGAAGCAGGTTTGCTACTCTAGAGTCTAGCCACTGAGTTTCCCAGGGACCATAGGTCAGCCTCAGCCTCACACATGCCCCTGGATATATATACTGTACACCCCTTTACTTAGTAGTGGCCGGACCCCTTTGGGGCTGGTAGGGCGGAATGCTGGGAGGCCAACAGTAGGTGGCACCAGAGTTAATTACAGGAAGTCAAATCTAGCCTCGCCCCCTTTCTCCTCTCTGCTAAGTTCTACCAGAGCAAAAGTGAGCCTAAGGAGGAGCAATCTGGCAGCCAGAGCTGCCCCGCCCCCGGACTAATTGTATGTAAAAAAGGCAAGTCAGTGGGGGCTAGCTGAGGGCAGACGGAGACTGGTAAGACAGAGGCCCTTTTGTCCTTATGGACCTGCCTCCAGTGCCTTCACTTTCTCCCATGCAAGTGAATGGATGCCATTCACAGACACATTATGACAGGTGTTTTCTTATTGCACACATAAAAGTCCATTCCCAACACTTGGCCACACTCCTGTGTGCCTAAGGAAGAGAATGCAAGGTGGGAGCAATGCAGAAAACTTGGAGTCAACTAGAGGCAATTGGCAGATTTAGCTCTCTGCATCAGGATTGTACCCTTTTATTCCCCCATATAAATTACGACAATTCCGTCTACGGGAAGAGATAAAGCACAACACTTGGGGCCACTGTTAACAATGAGGGGAGGGGCGAGGGTCTTTGATGCATACAAGACTCCCCCTTGTCATCCCAACGGGTGTTTTGCTGGGTTACATCTCAGCATGAAAATCAATTTCAGCTAAAGAGGCAGCCAGTGCATTGTCCTGAGATCCTTGGATAAAAATATCATATAGTTCATGCACGCATATAAAGCCTTCACTTGCAAATGCATCAAGCTGTGTGCACAACATACCTTCAAAGCACATTGGAAGCACATTCCCCCAACCCCCCAAAAAAGAATTATGGTCACTGCAGTTTATTGCTGGGAATCGTAACTCTGGGATGGGGCTATACTTTTTTTGAGGGTGGAAATGTGATTCAAATGTGCTTTAAAGGTATTGTAAAGGTACACAGCCTCAAAGTTGTGATGGGGTGGGTGGGTGGGTGGGTGACCTTGGTGTATTCTACCTCCCTCCCTGCCCCCAAAGCACACAATATTTACTGAAACCATCACTCCAGCTTCTCCTGATCCTTGGCTTTTTCTTTTCCTTTCTTTTTTTAGAAGCTAGCAAACCATCAACTGACCCTCATTCAGTTCCTGGTTTGCTTTGCCAGCGAGAGGAAGGCGGGGCGGGGGGGGGAGAGAACCCTGCAGGGATCAATTTCAGCTGTGTTTGGAAACTCGCGATGGATAATAGCAGGGTGACTAAATGCCGAGGAGTGCGCAACATAATAGGGTGTCATTAGCACACGTCTCAATACATCTTTATTTCTTTTCATCTGAAAAGGTCCCATTAATCAAAGATTCCATGGGCTGCCTTGTTTTCCCCTTGCACTCTCCAAACAAAAGTGACCCATTAATAAGCAGCGGCGGTGGATCCTCGGCGCTTGCCCCCCTCGATCCTCAATGGCTTTCAGCCAGCTAAAACTCCACCAACCCAACAAAGCCAGTGGGTTTGGTGCCTTCGATCAGAATGCGCTTTTAGGCCCACTTTTGGCAATGGGCGAGGGCCAATAGGCATGCTGATCAGCCAATGTTAAGCACTTTACGGCCTCATCCGTTTTGAGCGGAGACATTTCAGGAGGGGTTTAACTCTCCTGCTGAAATGAATGGGCCTATAAAATGCCTAACTTGGGCTGGATCGTGCCCAAAGCGTACAAACAAAGAGAGGAATTCCAGTGGAATATCGCTGTTCACATAATTCAGAATCCCGCTCTGAAAATTCTGCTGGTTATGCCCAATCTGCCATGATTTTGACATATTCAGCCTGGCCTGAGACGCTTTTGTCGTTGTCACGCTCACTATAGCTATATGCATCATGTAGTCTTGCAGCTAAATCTGCCACAAATGCTTTAACTCTTCTGCTTCCATTTCCTGTGTTCCCAAAATACCTCGGTGTCACCTTTTACAGGGAGGCCACATACATCTTTCCCTTTTTACACACCTGTAGGTCTTCTTGTGACCTACAAAGAGCAGGTGGTCTCCAAGGGGATGTGAGGCCTGCAATCCACCCGAGTGGCAGATTCAACCCACCCACCTTTGGGTCTAGCCTGCAAGCACTACAAAGCCCATGAGGCAGTGCCATGCAATAAACACGTACGCTCACGAGGATCGGCCAAATTGCACTTGCGAATCTGAAATGTTTTGAGTAATCTGTTTCTGGGTTCATTTGTGAGGGGCTTGTGGGTGCCAGTTGTGAGGTGGTGAGTAGATGGCCTTTCAGTCTATTGCAACTATATTGTTCTATCTCAGAACACTTTTAGAATCTCATTATATGGGTGGGTGGGGGCTGGCAGCGTGTTTCATCCTCCCGCTGCACTCAGCACGAAAACCAAGAGGGTTGCCAGAGGAGGAACAGAATTCTCCATCCCTCCTCTAACAGCCCTCAGTAGGCTGTTTTATTTCATTTTATTGCAGGAGAACAACTTTTGTGAGTTTAGTTGCAAGACTACTTCGCTGTTAGCAACATCGTGTTCCTTTCCATAGGCCAGTGGATGGATTGCTTTTCTGCACTGTTGAGAGGTGCTCAGTTCTCTGACTGGTGGTTTTGGTGGGGCAAGATATGTATTTTGCCTTGCAAATGGACCCCACCTTAGCTGGTCAGGTTCAATAATACAACCGGTGGCATCTAACAATAAAGGTTTTGAGGTTGTGGCGCATGCTCCAATAGAGGCATTGCATACAAAACCCCCAAGTGTTAACATTAAACTTTGGGCTATTAATTTCCAATCATTTTGACCCTGCTTTTCTGTACAGTGGTACCTCGGGTTACAGACGCTTCAGGTTACAGACGCTTCAGGTTACAGACTCCGCTGACCCAGAAATATTACCTCGGGTTAAGAACTTTGCTTCAGGATGAGAACAGAAATCATGCTCTGGTGGCGCAGCGGCAGCAGGAGGCCCCATTAGCTAAGGTGGTGCTTCAGGTTAAGAACAGTTTCAGGTTTCAGACCTCTGGAACAAATTAAGTTCTTAAACCGAGGTACCACTGTATAGAAAATCATCGTGTGACAAGGAGCAAAGTTCAACATAGGTTTTGCCCCAATGTGCATTTTTTAATAGGTGCAAGAAAGGGATTTTTGTGTGTGTGTGGAGAGGGGCAGTGTTAAAATGCAGCCACCCACACGCAGCCCAAAATGCCATAGTCCTGCTTTATTTCTTTCCTTCCTCTTCTTCTTCTTCTTCTTCTTCTTCTTCTTCTTCTTCTTCTTCTTCGGTCACTCGTAGCTGAGTAAGATTGTCTTCCATGAACACGGTTTTAACAGTGAGTCCGTAAGTGACTGTGGAGGCCAATTCTGGACACATCCTTCCACAGTGGGTTTCTGGGTGGGAGTTGATCACGGTGAGGGTTTGCCAAGAGTGCCTTCTCTTAGCGCATTTCTCCTTTTCATCCTGAGTTCAAAGCCCATGACACCTTTGGTAAGGCTGTTCTCCAATTGGAGCGCACACAGGGCAGTGTTTCCCAGTTATCGGTGTTTATACTACATTTTTAAGGATTTGCTTTGAGAGCATCTTTAAACCTCTTTTGTTGACCACCAGCATTATGCTTTCCATTTTTATGTTCGGAATAGAGTAGTTGCTTTGAAAGACTATAATCAGGCATCCGCACAACATGACCAGCCCAATGAAGTTGATGTTGAAGAATCATTGCTTTGACACTTGCGATCTTTGCTTCTTCCAGTACACTGGTATTAGTTCGCCTGTCTTCCTAAGCGATATATGTATAAATCGGTCAGAGGTAATGTAAAATGAATTGAGTACTTTGGAAAAGGACTTCAGAGACATTAGGAACATAAAATTCTGACTTACGTTGAGTCAAGCCACTGGTCCATCTGGTTCAGTGTACTATCTACGCTGACAGGTAGTGGCTCCCCAGGGCTCCAGGCAAGGAGGTTTCAATCCTCACTTCACTCTGGAGGTTTCTACAAAATAATAATAATAAAAAAAACTTTAAGTGACAACTTCCAGCCTGGGATGGATCCATCTGTGAACTGAATATGTGAGTAAACTTCTTTTATACTTTTTACACAAGATTGTGTCGTGTCTATTCTTTTTAAGGGGGAGAAAAGGGGATTACCAGGAATCATATATTGAGAAGCTTAAACAAGCTTGAAACAAGCTAACCGCTGTGTGTTTAAAAGAGGAATGCACTCTGCTAAGTAAAGGAACTTGCTAGGGCAAGTTAGGAAGGATTTTATTAAACAATATATCCTCTCCTGCCTCCCTGAACATTCCCATAGACCCTTCCAAATCCGCAATTCTGTGACTCTATCTATGCAAGCAGAGCTTTCTTTGTCCATACTGGGGACCCACTGGTGGGAGAGGCCATCTGGCCTACTGACTTCCCCTCTCGACTGGCAGAGCAGCAGTTACGCCACATTCCTAAGGCTCATCAGTTGGCCTCCCAAGCAGATACACAGAATTAGAAGCTCAATGCTTGCAGCTTGCATGGGTTTACTTGGAAGGAAATTTCAGAGACTTCAAAGGGGTTTTGATGCAGGATAACTGTGCCTAGGATTGGAGCCATATCAAGGACTCTATTGATTTCAAATATTTTGATTTGACTAACAAGGTGCGCCCAGTTAATCAGGCAGCAGATATTTAAACTGGTAAAATTATTTTTTAATGCAAGTACTTACAGCGGGGGTGCCTCTTTCAAGATGATCTCTTATGAGAGAAATGTTTGGCATCGTCTGAATCAGGAATGGGGAACACATGCGGCTGTTCAGGCAATGTTGGACTACAACTCCCATCATGCCTTAGCACTGGGGAATGTTGGCTGGAGCTGATGAGAGTCCACCAACAACAAACACCAAGAAGGACATCATAGGTTCCCCATCACAGAATGAAAATGTGTGCTTCCACCATTTTAGGACTATTTCTTCACATGCAAATTCATGGCAATTCAGCCATTCAGCCAATCTGCTAAAACTCACAGAATAAGATTTCTTTGACTGAATGACAGCCCTAAAAATAAGTGATCCGTGTGACAAAATTAGGAAAAAATATATCTGCCTATGTGAATTCTCACATTTTTGTTTCTTTTTTTGTTTTAATGTATTTCTGTACAGTTTCCTGTGCTGCTCTTCATTGGCAAATGATCCCATGGTGAGTTACATAGGAGAAGTAAATACATAAAATGTTACTGAATGAAATTAAGCGCCCTGAAAGCAGCACAGAGCAACATAAAACATTTCTGTAAACTCACTTAATAACCAGCTCCTTCTCAACATACTACAGCTGGCCTAGAGAAAACGTGAGCATAATCCAGCCTATCCTAACCTGATGCACTGCAGATGTTTCGGAGTCCAGCTCTCATCAGCACCAGCCATATCAACGAGGCACCTGGAAGTTGTCCTCTAAGACATCTGAAGAGTACCAGTTTTGGCAAGTCTGCTGCAGTCTCATAAGTGAAACAGCTCGAAGCAGCTCAATTAAAGCAGAAAGTGATGGCTTTATCATGCTTTTTGAGATCATGTAATTGCTACATGATCAAGGGTCTGGAAATCAAGCCTTATGAGGAACGGTCAAAGGAGTTGGGTATGTTTAGCTTGGAAAGGAGGAGACTGAGAGGAGCTATGATAGTCACCTTCAGATATCTCAAGGGCTGTCGCAAGGAAAAGGAACAAGCTTGCTTTCTCCTGCTCTGGAGGGTAGGACTCGGACCAATGGGGAAAACTTTCTGACAGTAAGTGCTGTTCAACAGCGGAAAGGTCTCCCTCGGTAAGTTGTGGACTCTCCTTCCGTGGAGGTTTTAAAGCAGAAGTTGGGTGGCCCTCTGTCATGGGTGCTTTGGCCAAGATTCCTGCATTGCAGGGGGCTGGACTAGATGGCCCTTGGGGTCCCTTCCAACTCTACAGTTCTGTTTTATTATTATTAAACATTTTCTTGATTTACAAAAGTGTGTGCAATGTCTCTCTCTCATATTTTTCCCCCCATGTAACATTTTTACAAATCAGTTCCATTTGTTGAGACATTAGGAAGAAAAGGGGGAAAGAGGTGGAGAGTGGAAGATGGGCGGGGTGGGGTCGGGTGGCGATGTTTCTATTTTACTTACTATATGTAGGGTTTGGTGTCAGCGTTGCTTGTGCAGGTTCTTTGCTGTTTGCTTGTGTTCCTTTGGTGGTGAGAGAGGTTGGGGTTGGCTTAGGGTGTGGTTGTTCATTTGTGGTTGACTTTGTTTTCATGTGTGAGTGGAGTGGGTGTTTTGGATCGGGTTAGCCATATTGATTTGTATGCTGTTGGTGGATTTTTGCCAGCTCTACAATTCTATGATTCTATTATTCCAACCATCAAAATATATACATAACAAAGACAGAAGCTATAGGAACTTCTAGGAAATGCAGCCATAAATCAGAAACAATGGAACATATAATAATAGCAGGGTGTTCTGGCTTATCCAGCACAGAATATTTTGCCACATGCCACCAGGTTGCAGAAAACAGGTTGCCTATTCTCTGTCAGTGTGCCAACTAAGTAGTTTGGAACAACCCTGTTACTAGAAGTGTGGTCCTGACTCTAATAATGATATCACACTTTGCACTGGGTTGAGCCTATTGTAACAGAGAAAACAAGAGATGACAGTAGGCCAAACATATTTCTGGAGAACAAAAGGATGAAAACAGCTCCTATAATAGATGTTGCTATACTTCTCACATATGGCATCAGGGGAAAAACACACACCTGAGAATGAGACTGCCGTCCCAAACCCGCTTATCCAGCAAGTAAGCCTCACTGAACTAAGCAGAACTCACTTACATATTGTTATAGTGTAAATCAGGGGTAGCCAATGGGGTCCCTTCTAGCTCTTGTTGGACTACAGCTCCCATTGGCCATGCTGGATAGGGCTGATGGGAGTTGGAGTCCCACAACATTTGGAGGACACCTGTTGACTACCCCTTCTGGAAACGAATGGCTATCCAATTTTAGGAACGAAATCCAAAATCCAGTTTGGGGCATAAAGCCTAACTGGAAAACGAGGGGCCAATACACGTGCAGTCTTCTCTGTGAAGTAGGTGGGGGAGAATGCCCTTCTCCAGATTTGACATTCTTTTTTTAAAAAAAGTGATTTTTATTAGTAGTTTTACATATAATCATACTACGTAATATTGTATCCTAAACTGAGCCTAAACGACTTCCCTCCCTCCTGCCTAATGGTATTCAAAATTAAATTTTACTTTTTTGCATTTCACTTCCTTTCCTATTCTTGTTATATCATTACTTAAGATATTAAATTACTCAACCTGAATAGACAACTAGTTCATCTTACAAATCTTCAGATAACCCTGCTAATGATGTTAATTGCTCACAGCTGTCTTTCAAATATAATATAAATTTGTTCCAGTCTTTTTGGAATACTTGATCTCACTGGTTCTGGATTCTTCCCTCCAGTTCCGCCAGTTCTGCAAAGTCCATCATTTTCGTCTGCCACTCTTCTTTTGTTGGTACTTCATGCTGTTTCCATTTCTGGGCTAAGAAAACTCTTGTTGCAGTTGTTGCAGATAAGAACAATTTTTTTATCTTGTCTCGGTATCTCTTTACCCCACTATACCCAGTACAAAAGCTTTTGGTTCAGATTTGAGATTCTTATGCAGGACATTCTTATGCAATGGATGAGTCTCCTTAGAGAAAGAGCCTGAGCATTTTAGATCCTTGAGTAAATGCCAGAACACCCATGGAAAATAATAACAATGATGATAATATCGTTAGTAATGATTATCCTATGAGACATAGTAGTGCCAGGGGGAGGGGCTTCTCTGTGGTGGCTCCCCCAGGCACCAAGATGCATCTGGCACCATCACTGCGTGCTTTTAGATGGCTGGTCAAGATGCACCTCTTCAAACAGACCTCCTACACTGATGCTATTTCATAGAATCATGTTGTTGTTTAGTCGTTTAGTCGTGTCCGACTCTTCGTGACCCCATGGACCAGAGCACACCAGGCACTCTTGTCTTCCACTTCCTCCCGCAGTTTGGTCAAACTCATGCTGGTAGCTTCGAGAACACTATCCAACCATCTCATCCTCTGTCGTCCCCTTCTCCTTGTGCCCTCCATCTTTCCCAACATCAGGGTCTTTTCCAGGGAGTCTTCTCTTCTCATGAGGTGGCCAAAGTATTGGAGCCTCAGCTTCAGGATCTGTCCTTCCAGTGAGCACTCAGGGCTGATTTCCTTCAGAATGGAGAGGTTAGATCTTCTTGCAGTCCATGGGACTCTCAAGAGTCTCCTCCAGCACCATAATTCAAAAGCATCAATTCTTCAGTGATCAGCCTTCTATAGAACTGTGGATTCGGAAGGGACCACGCAGGGTCCAGCCCCCTGCAATGCAGGAATATTTTGCCCAGTGTGGAGCCCTGAGATTAAGAAGTCTCATGCTCTACCCACTGAGCTATCCCAGGTCGTTAAGTTTGTTATAGGTTCCCATTGTGATTCTCTCATTTTAATATAACGGACTTGTTTTCTCCCGTGTTTTCATTGTCATATTTTTATAATCCCTCCCCCAGGACTATTTGGTGAAGGGGGTGTGTGGAACTGTAAGTATAAATAAATAAATAAATAAATAAATAAATAGAAAATGCTACCAATAACTATGATGATTGTGATACTACTACTAAAAATAATAAATGGGCCCCAGGGGAAGGTAAATAGAAGGGCACAGAGGCAGGCATTTATGATTGTACCCAATGGGAAAGACCCTTTAAAGAAATGGGGATTAAATTAAATCCGTTCGATTCAATGGAACTAGCACAGGACTCAATCCTTGGTCTAGCCTGTCAGCCAGTCTGGGCCTACTGTCTGAAGTGGTTCTTTAGCTCCTTCTCCCTTCCAAGAAGCACATTCTGAGCCCAAATCACCAAGCGTTTTCTGAAAGTCCTCCACCTTCCCTTTCCCTCGAAACACATCACACATGCGGCCCTGATGGAGCGCACCACTCTTGTCCATGTGGCCGTTTGCCTCATCCTCTTTTTTTGCCGCCGGGGCCTGAGGGCTGCTGGAGTGTGCTTGCAGGCACCCTTCTGCTCTAGTGCCTTCACGTTGAGGAGATTGACGGTGATTTTCCTTGTCTTAGCACATTAGGAGCCACAGCTCACCTCCCAAGCTATCTCCAGAGAGCAGGAGCTGGCAGAAGATGGCATGAAGGAAGGAAGGAAGGAAGGAAGGAAGGAAGGAAGGAAGGAAGGAAGGAAGGAGAGGATTAGCGGAGCCCTCTCTTAAGGAAGCAAAGGACTGTTAAGCAGGAGAGAAGCAAAACACATTGAGAAAAGTTTCCATGCAATTTCTCCCAGTCCAAATTGTTATGTATGCATTCTGCATTCCCAGTTATGGATGCTCTTCGACTGGAAAATAAAATAAAGGGCACAATTCAGCAACAGGAAGTTTTCCTGCCCAAGACCCCACTGAAATGAATGGGAGGAGTGCTTGAGGGCAGCTCCCCTTCACTTCAATGTGGGATGTGTCACAGAGGAGATTCCTCCCACTAGATAGTGACTTGGGTGCATGGGTTCAATTTCAAGTACTTGGCAGACTTTGGGATTTCAAATTTCAACGGCGCCCTATGTGAGGCCAAAATTCAGCGCCCGTCCACCTCTCACCTTCCATTCTAAGTCACTGTTGTGGTACCTCCTGTGGCACACTCTCGGCTCAGTGCCCAGTGTGGGCAAACCAGTTGCGCTCCCATAAATCCACCTCTGAGGCTCATTGTCATGTAACATCCCTGCAGACAAATCAGAAAAGGTAAGGTAAAGGTAAAGGACTCCTGGATGGTTAAGTCCAGTCAAAGGCGACTCTGGGGTGTGACGCTCATCTCACTTTTTAGGCCGAGGGAGTTGGTATTTGTTCTTAGACAGCTTTCCAAGTTGTGTGGCCAGCATGACTAAACCACTACAGGCACACAGAGGACTATGATGAGTGCCAAAGCGCACAGAAACCTTCCCGTCTCAACGGTACCTATTTATCTACTTCCTCTGGTAGACTTTTGAATTGCTAGGTTGGCAGAAGCCGGGACAGAAGAACGGGAGCTCACCCCATCACACGGATTTGAACTGCTGTCCTTACGATCGGCAAGCCCAAGAGGCCCAATAAAGACCAGACCATAGCTGTCAACTTACAGATTTGAAAATAAGGGACCAGCAGCCAAAATAAGAGACCTGCAGCCTCACCTGTTCCAGGCACTCCAGTCTTCCTGTCCTCCTGCAGTCTGGTCAAACTCATGCTGGTAGCTTCGAGAACACTGTCCAACCAACTTTGTAACCAGAGGTTCAACTGAATAGAATCTGAATCACATGCACCACAAGGCCTATGCAGCCTCAACTTAAGATGGCTCCCCAGCCTCGCTTTGCACTGCAAAGTTTGCAGCAGCATGTGCAACAAAATGGCGCCCAGCATTCAACCCCCCCCCCTCCGCTTGCATTAACTAGTCACACACAAGGCATGCAAGCTCCACCCCCCCCCAGTCGTTCTTAGACTTCTTATTGGGTGAGCAAGCCAAGCAACACAGTTGGAGCCTCCCTCCTCCCTGGCCGGCAGGGAGGGAGGGAGAGGAGCTGCTTCCTTTGAAATTTAAGGGACATCATTTAAGGGACATTTAAGAGACATCCATCAATAAGGGACAGCAGCGGGACATGGCGCTGGAATAAGGGACTGTCCCTTCAAATAAGGGACACTTGACAGCTATGGACCAGACATAGCCAAACCTCTACAGAAGCTTTGTGCAAGCAAATTGTGATGACTGCAGAAGGAATAAGTCATCTGCAGGGCACTCTGTCCCCTGGTGTCTTCTGCATAGCATTGCTTGAGTGCTTGGGAAATTTGATTGGCACCACTTTGATATCCTGCAATGCAAAAGGCCTAGTCTGAGATCAGGCCTTTAGCACAATCCTTTCTCCCCCCACTTCGCCCCATCAAAGAGTGTGTTGCGCACACTCGCATGCGTGAGCAAACAGGAAGGTGGCACCCATTAGAGGAAGTCCACAGCGCAATTAGGAAACAGTTGGGTTTTCATCTCCAGTTTCTTCCTTTCATCTGCCAGATCTTTTTTATGTCTTCACTTTCTTCTCTCCTCCAGCGGCTGCGCTGACTGATGAGAGGAGTGGGGGGCTGGAGAGAGAAACCCATGCTAACAAACCTCAGATACTCATCTTTAGGTAATTAGTCTTTGAAAGGCACCTTTCTCTTCCCTCCCTTCTTTGGTCACATGGGCTTGAGGAGAGACCCAATCTTGGCTCTAAGGCAAGGATGAGGAACCTCAGCCCCAGGGGGCCCATCAGCAGTCCTCCAGCCCTATATGGTCCTTGATACTCCCCTCTCCCCAGGCCACATCCCTTACCAGCCTTGGTAGGCATCCTCCGCAAGTGTTTCCCAGCCTGGCTGGAATGTGTCCTCTTCCTGCTTGCCTGGATAGAGAGCGCATGAGTGTATGTAAAAACTAGCCTACTATAGGAAGGTAAAAGCCCGCATTCGTTGCTCTGCCCACTTTTTCCATTGGCCCTGCCCACCATTTGGCCCCTGGAAGGTTACTCAGGAGGGAATGTTGGCCCTTGCACTGAAAAGTGTTCCGCACCCCTGCTCTAAGATTTTTGGATGGGGGTCCCCGGGCATGGCATTCTCAGTGTGTCCTTTTAGCTATGAGGAAGCTGCTCTCTCATGCTGCTTTCAGCTCCATCCAAAGGGAGAATGGTGTTGCTGTTGAGGAAATTGGCCCTTTCACAGGAGCAAGCCAGCAGTAAAACACACTGAGCAAGTTGGGGTTAACTCTTTATTAGCAAAGCAGAATTTTAACAGGGAGAAATGTAAAGTATTGCACTTGGGCAAAAAAAAAAATGAGAGGCACAAATACAAGATGGGTGACACCTGGCTTGAGAGCAGTACATGTGAAAAGGATCCAGGAGTCTTGGTTGACCACAAACTTGACCTGAGCCAACAGTGTGACGCGGCAGCTAAAAAAGCCAATGCAATTCTGGGCTGCATCAATAGGAGTATAGCATTTAGATCAAGGGAAGTAATAGTGCCACTGTATTCTGCTCTGGTCAGACCACACCTGGAGTACTGTGTCCAGTTCTGGGCACCACAATTCAAGAAGGACACTGACAAACTGGAATGTGTCCAGAGGAGGGCAACCAAAATGGTCAAAGGCCTGGAAACGATGCCTTATGAGGAACGGCTAAGGGAGCTGGGCATGTTTAGCCTGGAGAAGAGGAGGTTAAGGGGTGATATGATAGCCATGTTCAAATATATAAAAGGATGTCACATAGAGGAGGGAGAAAGGTTGTTTTCTGCTGCTCCAGAGAAGCGGACACGGAGCAATGGATCCAAACTACAAGAAAGAAGATTCCACCTAAACATTCGGAAGAACTTCCTGACAGTAAGAGCTGTTCGACAGTGGAATTTGCTGCCAAGGAGTGTGGTGGAGTCTCCTACTTTGGAGGTCTTTAAGCAGAGGCTTGACAACCATATGTCAGGAGTGCTCTGATGGTGTTTCCTGCTTGGCAGGGGGTTGGACTCGATGGCCCTTGTGGTCTCTTCCAACTCTATGATTCTATGATTCTATGATTCTATGATTCTATCTGCACAGGAGTGTCAGGTCTAATGAGAACAGCAACTCATCTCTGTCAGGTTTTGCCTGATTAAGCAGTTGCCGAGACTGAAGTTTCCCTACCTCCCCACAGCCAGCTATGTCTACTCTTTTCCAGGGATTTCCCCCAAGCAATTAGAAACTGTGCCTGTGTCTGTCTTTGCACCTCCCACTTCATGCCTCTCCTGGTTCTGGAAGGCCAATGGGGAGGGGAGCTTGTTGCAGCAGGAATTGGAGACACACCCATGCCTCTTCACAAACCTGACTCACCTCTGCCTCTTGGCCTCCCTCCTCTCCTGCTTCAGCCTCTGCCTCTGATTCTGGACTGCTCTCTGCCACCAACTCTCCCAGCTCACTAAGCCCTGTTACCTCCTCAGCTTCCAACACTTCCTCCTCCCTGTCTTCTCCCTCTGACCACTCATCATTGTCCCACCACCAACCCCTAGGCTTTGAGTCTTCTTCCCTTGGTGGTTCCCCAGCTGGTTTCTCCCACCACTCCTCTGCAGCCAACCAGTCCATGATGCCCTTTGACAAGGTCCTGGCAAATGACTTTGCCACCTCCTGGAGGCATCATTCTTAACCTTTGTTCCACTGAAGACCAGATCCCATTTTGGTTTCCTGGTACTACGTAGGTAGCCACTCTTTCCAAGTGATAGCCATCATGCCACAGGATGATCGAAAGACTGTTAAAACTCACCTGCTGAGAAGGCCACTATGTCCTCCCTAATTCTTATCACAGTCCCTGGAAAAAAAGATGTATATTTTGCATGCCAGGCCTCCACTCTGGGAGATGCGAAGTAGTCATACAGAAGATTCAGTCTCTGGGCATGCGCAGAGGGACCAGAACCAGTTCACTCAAATCTGGGTGACTATGCCACAATTCAGGAGTCTTGATTTTCTGGCATGCAGAAGACCAAGCTCCATAGATAGATGTCTTTTGTTTGGTTGTGGCTGTGTTACAAATAGAGCCATAGCTAACCTCACTTCCTCTGTGATGCTCCTCCATTCTTGCTGTGTGGCAGAGCAGCTGTGGGGTGGGGGAGAGTCTTGGGCGGTGGGGGGTGAAGGGGGTGAAGTGAAGAGAGAGGAGGAGGGAGATGTTTGGTAGTAGCACCAGATGGAACAGCCTCAATGCTGCCGTATTTCTGGGAGGTGAAGGTAAGAGACAGATCACAGTGACAAAGTGTGTAATGGACTCATTGCACAGAAGGGGGGGGGAGAGCAAAAAGTCAGTAGAGATGTGGGGTGCAGGATGGGGAGCCTTGCCCCTCAATTTTACCACACCACCCCATAACCAACATGCGCACACGCACACACACACACGTGCACACAGATGCTCAGATTCCTCCAGTGAATAAAAGAGCTTCCTATTTAGGCATCCCTGCGGGGGTGCAATTCATTAATACCCCTCCCTTCCCCCCACCTGCCCCCCCCACATCCCCCCATCGATGCAGATGTTTCTAATGGGGCACCGGCGTATTAATAAGCCACCGTTCCCACTCCATCACCCCAGAGCATCTTAACGATAGACAGCCGGGGCTGCGCAAAGGGGATCTGGCTACCAGCCAAACTGGCGAGCTGCTGGGGGAGGGAGGGATTTATGGTGGTGTCAAAGCACGGTTGGTCTGTTGATGGTAGAGGGTGGGTGGGTGGGGGGATATGACTGGGAATCACAGCAGCTGGGTTCCATTCCCATCTGTATATTTCGATATCTGATAAGCCGTTCCTTGCCTCCGTGAGCTTAGCGAGACAGTAGCTCAAGTTTCCTTTCTCTTCTGTGCAGGGCAACCCAGCTCTGCTACTGACTTCCATTAACACCTTGCTCACATCACTTCCCTCATCTTCCCCATCCTCCCTTCTTTCTGTTACAGATAGGTAGCCGTGTTGGTCTGCCATAGTCAAAATAAAAAAATTCCTTCCAGTAGCACCTTAAAGACCAACTAAGTTAGTTCTTGGTATGAGCTTTCATGTGCATGCACACTTCTTCAGATACACTGAAACAGAAGTTGCCAGATCCTTCTATATAGTGAGAAGGTGGGGAGGGGTATTACTCAGAAGGGTGGTGGGAATGGGAGATTGGCAGATAGCTGAGATGAGCCTGTTGACGACTCTTAACGACTATCTGCCAATCTCCCATTCCCACCACCCTTCTGAGTAATACCCCTCCCCACCTTCTCACTATATAGAAGGATCTGGCAACTTCTGTTTCAGTGTATCTGAAGAAGTGTGCATGCACACGAAAGCTCATACCAAGAACTAACTTAGTTGGTCTTTAAGGTGCTTCTGGAAGGAATTTTTTTATTTCTCCCTTCTTTCTGTCTCTATTGCACTTTGGGATCACCGCTTGAGGCAAATACCGATGACCACTGGGTAATTCATGAGCTTGGAACCGCCAGTCGTAAGCTGTGTACCATCCTGTCAAGTTACAAAGAATGGTAGCCCAGCCTAGATTTCTGACCAGGTTATACAATAAAGAATTCTTCTCTCATCAGGTCTGGCTCCAGAGTTTCATGGATTTTTCTTTCTGTGGCATGCAGGGAGATGGCGCTGCACAGAAAAGCTTCCAAGTCTATTGTCCCCTATGGACAATCTCCTGCTTGGGCTGTCTTGACAGCACCCAGGATCTATGGCCTGATGGCAGGAAAAGGCCCTGACTTCCGTCAGTATCTCCCTTCTGCTGAGTTTTTCAGCCATGTGCAAATGCGGTGGCGTTCGTCCAATTAGCTTGTTGCCGAAAAAGCAAGATGGTGTCCTTTGGTCAGTAGGTAGCCCTAATTGTAAGGGATGCGGGTGGTGCTGTGGGTTAAACCACAGAGCCTAGGACTTGCTGATCAGAAGGTTGGCGGCTCGAATCCCCGCAATGGGGTGAGCTCCCGTTGCTCAGCTCCTGCCAACCTAGCAGTTCGAAAGCACGTCAAAGTGCAAGTAGATCAATAGGTACCACTCCAGTGGGAAGGTAAACGGTGTTTCCGTGCGCTGCTCTGGTTCTCCAGAAGCGGCTTAGTCATGCTGGCCACATGACCCAAAAACTATACGCCAGCTCCTTCAGCCAATAAAGCGAGATGAGTGCCGCAACCCCAGAGTCGGCCACGACTGGACCTAATGGTCAGGGGTCCCTTTACCTTTACCTAGCCCTGATTGTGACTTAAGTCAGGGGTGGGGAATGACAGTCCTAGAGGCCAACAGAGGCCTTGCAAGCCCTTAGGATGCTACTCAGGCCACATCCACACACCCCTCTGCATCCTCCTCAAGAGCTTTGTCCTGGCTGAAATGCGCCCTTGCCCTGCTCCAATGGCTCTTGCTCACCCGGACAGAGAGATACATATCCAGGTGAGTCTGACTTTTGCATGGGTGAAATCAATCCTACTGTGTAACAGGAACAGCCATTGCTCTACCCACTTCTGCCCCTGGCCGCAACCCCATTTTATTTCTAGCTACACCCGCCACTGGGACGCAGGTGGCGCTGTGGGTTAAACCACAGAGCCTAGGACTTGCTGATCAGAAGGTCGGTGGTTCAGATCCCTGCATGGGGTGAGCTCCCGTTGCCCGGTCCCTGCTCCTGCCAACCTAGCAGTTCAAAAGCATGAAGTGCAAGTAGATAAATAGGTACCGCTCCAGCGGGAAGGTAAACGGTGTTTCCGTGCGCTGCTCTAGTTCGCCAGAAGTGGCTTAGTCATGCTGGCCACATGACCTGGAAGCTGTATGCCGGCTCCCTCGGCAGTAATGCGAGATGAGCGCCACAACCCCAGAGTCGACCACGACTGGACCTAATGGTCAGGGCTCCCTTTACCTTTACACCCGCCACTGGCATGCCACCCCCAGGAAGCTGCCTAGGTGAGAATACACCTGGCTCACTATTGCCTACTCTGGCTGGCAGTGACTCCCTAGGATTTCAGACAGGGGGGACTCTCCCTGCCCTACCAAGGGCTGCTGTGGATTGAACCTGGGCCTTTTTCTCCATGCAGAGAGTTGGGCGCTGTGCCACTGAGCTACGGTACTTCCAGCAAAGGTCATCTGCACCGCATCACGGTGAAGAATCCTGCCCCAGTGTCATCGCTAGAGCCCAGATTGTATGTCTTTCTCTTTCCGCCCTCCCTGACGAAGGCAATGTTGGTGGCTGCTAGGATGCATCTTCCTCCCCCTTGTTTTCTCCTCGCTAATTTTGTTTGTCTGTCTCAATTTCGCTGCTGTCGCTCTCTGGCTTGATCTCTATTTCCCCGGCACTCTCTATCGCCAGAGCCATTCAGATGTTTTTGTCCCTGCTTCCCAGCTGTGCCAGGCCAATACAGCTGCTGGTCTCCTTGTCCATCTCCTGACACCCCCTTCCCCTTCTGTGCCTCCCCCTGGCTTTGACCCTTTGCCTCTTTGCAAGAGGTGTTTCCTGATTTTTCCTGTGTTTTTAATACGTAAATACCCGTTTTTCCTTATACAAGCCCAGAGTATTAGATCTCAAATAACAGGCCATGCTGGACAGCAGCCTGGGAAGGACACAGGAGGCACCAAAGAGCCAAGTTTTCTGTCCAATGGCATTTCTGCAATCAAGTGTCCTTTCAGTCTCTCAGCCAATCAAGTGGTTCCCTGGGGACAGTGGGGAAGAAAATATTTCTGCTTCTTTTGGCTAAGCAGCTCTACCAGGGAAGTTAGAATTCAGCATTTTTGCAATTATTTTTAAGTCTCAATTTCTGCAACCACAAAATTCTAATTCAGCAATTAAGATATATTTCACACAATGGGCATATTTGGAAAGAGAGGGAGGGAGGGAGGGAGGGAGAGAAACAGAATATATTTGACAAATACATTATCTTTCCATCCACACAAAAGGCTGGAAGCTCAGGGAAACTCTCACATTCAAAAAGATCATGTTCTCAGCCCCCACTTGACTGGTGGGATCTCTGGGAAAAGCCTATTCCCTAGATCTTAACAAATGATGGCAGAGGTCAGGTGGAAAGAGGAGTTCCCTAGGCAAGGTTTTCCCAAACTTGGGTCTCCAGCTGTTTTTGGACTATAACTCCCATCATCCCTAGCTAGTAGAACCAATGGTCAGGGATGATGTGAGCTGTAGTCTAAAAACAGCTGGAGACCCAAGCTCGGGAAACCCTGATCTAGATGATGTAGAATCACAAGTTCCACCACTGACCCTTGGCCATGCTGGCTGGGGCCGATAGGAATTGTAGTCCAACAGAATTTGGAGGGCACCATGATGTCTACCCCTCCCAAAGGTATAAAAGGCTTAGCTGGATTGTGCATTAAGAAAACTTCTGCTCCTGTGGAAACTCTCTCTTTCAAGTTGAAAATTATACATGTCAGGCTCTTCCCACCACTGCTTTTTCCAGGGGGTGGCAAGGTGGGGCTCTGGTGAGCTGGGACCCAAAGGCCAACAAGGATCCCACTGAGAAAGCTGGAAGGCATCTGGTAAAACCTTCAAGCAAAGGCACTGCCTACTCTTGGCTTTTCCTTTATTCCTCATTAGGCTTCCCATTAATTGTCTTGCTATTCTAACCATGTTGGGGATATCTTATGGCACACATTAGGTGCATACTTTATTTGGTAAATTGAGGCAAGGGGATCTCTCTAAACTTAGGATTTTTAGTATGGATGCGGATATTATTCTAGATGAATGGTGCAATATAAAGGAGTGGCCTCATGTAGATGTTCTAAGTGATTTGAGGGAAATCTATGCTCTGATAGATAGTTGGAATGTGTCTTTTATTTAAAGGGGCAATGGCAGAATTTTGCACATGAATAGGCTTGTTTGCAGAAGCGATCTGGGCTAAAGATTGAGGTGCAGTCACCATTGTGATCATTCAGGGCTCCCAAAGCTTTGGATTCAAACCTGGCTCCTTCAAGGGACTAGCTAGTACAGTGTTTCCCAACCACTGTTCCGCGGCACACTAGTGTGCCGCGAGATGTTGCCTGGTGTGCCGCGGGAAAAATTAAAAAATTTGAAAGATTTTTTTTTTAAAAAAAGTCAAATTTTCGATTGGGGCGCCATCACTAGATGACCCCTGGGGTTCCCTCCCTCCCTCCCGCTCTGCGCCTCCCTCCTCCTCCTCCTCCTCCTCCGGGGAGGCCCTTCCTGGCTCTCGGCCAAGGCCCTCCATCCCTGCACCCGGCCTCTCCCCCTCCGTCCCCGGCACGGGGGCTGCCGGGATCCGTAGTCCCCTCGCCCTTGGGCTCCGCGCCTGCGCGGGGTGCGCAAACTACGTTTCCCAGCGTGGCCTGGCGGGCCGGGCGTTTTGTTTGAAGCGCTCTTCTCCTGGCCATGGAATGAGCGCGGCGGCGGTGGCCGGGCGGGCAGGGGCTCTTCCGCGCAGACCCCGCGCAGCCTGCCTGCGCCCCCGCGGAAATCGGGCGGCAGGATGGAGCCCGGGGATCCCCGCGGAGGCGGAGCGGCGGAGGCTGCCCCCCAGGTAGGGCTGCGTCGGGGGGTTTTATTTTTGCAATGCTGCATCCGCGCCGGAGGGGACGCATCGGACCGCGGGGAGACCCCTTGGCGGGCGTGCAAGGCAATGCATGCGTGCAGGCATTGCATGGAGTGCAGTGCAATGCAATGGCAACGCGGCACCCTGCATGGATGCACGCAACTTCCACCGGCGCTCCGGACTTGGCAGGTGAGGGGGGTCCCCAGTGGGCGGCAGAGAGAGCCGGGAGGGCGAAGGGGAGCCGGGGGGGAGCAGTGCTGCTCCCCGAGCCGAGCCCGGGGGGAAACTTCGGCGTCGTTGCGCCGGGTGTTGGAAGCGGAGGCTGGCGGGGGCCCCTCACCTGCAAAACCTGGTCGCCTCTCATATATTTCGTGCATTGCATTCATCGCCCGCTTTCTCCTCCAAGGAGCTCCCGGGGGCATGTGTGGTTCTCCCCGTGTTATCCTCGCAACAACAGCCCTGCGAGGTGGGTCAGGCGAGTGGCCCAAGGGAACACCCAGGGATTGTCCTGGCCAGGTGGGGTGATTTGAACCCTGCTCTCTGCCCGGTCTTTGTCCTCATTTAGCCCCCACATGTGCATGACTGTGCATGACTGAGGTTTTTCCCCCTCGTCTTGGCTATGGTGTGAGTCTGTGCTGTTAATTAATGGGGTTCTGCCTTCAGAGAAGATGAGCCAGCCCTCAAGGAGGTGATTATGTAATTTGCTAGCAATTCATGTCCCTCCCGGCGTGACGCTGCGCGCTGACGTCACGGGGCTGTAATGGTGGTGTGCCTCGAGATTTTTTTCATGAAACAAGTGTGCCTTTGCCCAAAAAAGGTTGGGAAACACTGAGCTAGTGTCAGACCATAGCTGTCAACGTTTCCCCCTTTTTAAAGGGAAATTCCCTTATTCCAAATAGGATTGCTCACAAGAAAAGGGAAAAGTTAACAGCTATGTGTCAGACTGGTTCTTCTGTTGTGGCCAGGCTCTGAGCCAACATGACACTAGATTTCCAACAGGTAGCAAGCTCTGGAGTGATGTCATCTGTTGGAGTTCCAGAGTGATTTATGAACCCTCCTTGACCTGGGAAGTGAATGAGGTGACAGTGAGGCTTTCAAGTTACGTTTGTGGCAGATAAGACACAGAGAAAGCCATTGAGTGAGGAAAGTAATCAAGCAGAGGCTGAAGACGCCTCTCTTACTCTTTAACGGAGTCCTTCCTTCACATTAGCTGTTCAAAATGGTCATACTTCTTTGCAAGACGGTTCATGTTTCTAATTAAAAAGCTAAAGGCTGCATTTCAGCTGGCTGAAGATCTTTTGTCAAAGCTCAGTATGTGGACATAATGCACCAATGAACCAATGCAGTCAGAAGAAAGGGCCACTGACTTCAATGGGCCTTGCTGCCCAGGAAATTATGCTGCAGCTATGCTCACACAAACAAATCGGGTATTATTCTATGAAGTGCTGCTCTTTGAGGCACATCTATCATCTATCTATCTATCATCTATCTATCTATCTATCTATCATCTATCTATCTATCTATCTATCTATCTATCATTCATCTATCTATCTATCTATCTATCATCATCATCATCTATCTAATTATTTTTGATTTTCCTTGCGGCATGGCTATGGCAGTGCCGGATTT
The DNA here is from genome assembly GCF_965113315.1 of Podarcis vaucheri. Taxonomy (NCBI): domain Eukaryota; kingdom Metazoa; phylum Chordata; class Lepidosauria; order Squamata; family Lacertidae; genus Podarcis; species Podarcis vaucheri. Next base: position 29,172,851 of record NC_138751.1, read on the forward strand.
ACATATAAGCGAAACAAGCTATAGCTTAGGGCCCCACTCTCTTAGGGTCCCCCCAAAAAAATTAAAGGAAAAAAACCTGGATGCACATTTCCAAAATATAAGATAAAAAACAAATACAATAAAACCTACATACAGCAACAGTGTTTTGTGTTGTGTAGGCTCCTATGATGTAAGTAATGGGCCCTGCCTGCTAGTCTGCTCCCTAAAATATCACTGATTTGCTCATTTCTATATATAGGGTGCCTACATTCTGCATGGACTGGTTGCATGGCAACATGTGCAAATTGCTTTAGATACCTATTTGGTCCATAAATTACCATATAGCATATATTCAACAACAAAAACCAGTGACAATTTGTTGTTGACAAAGGACAGCTGGACATATAAAAGGCCCATTACCTTCAGTAGTTTAGGGCCTCATCAGACATAAATCTGGCCCTGGGCTATGGGGAGTATCATGATGAACTCTACAGAGTACTATGAAATGTCTGGAGCAGGAGGGGCTGTGCCTCAGGTAGCAAAGAGTCTCAGGCCGATCCTGGGCTACCACTCCAGTTCACTGAGCACTCCTTCATATTTGCTTACACACAGCTTGCATGGATTGTATCCAGTATTTATGGAGGATTCACTCTGATTTGTTTGTGGAGAGGTTATACGACAATGAACATTTATCCTACAATGCCTGTCACTCTCCTAACTGCAAAAAGTCAATTCCTTTCTTCTTATTTGCTCTTCTTTTTGAGCTATTTGTTGTGCTGGGACAACAACCCACTTTAACTGCACAAATCTAAATGTCCTGGTATGCGTACAGTTTGGAGGTGCTTCCTTTTTGCTACAAGTTCTGATTTACAGCCCTGGCCTGGAGTGAAGCTGGAAACTCCTGCCCTCTTAAGAAGCAGAGGCTCCTGCTGAGGGTGTCTCCTCAGGGCAGGGATTTTGGGTAGGAGCAGCCCATTGGAACTGGTAGAGAAAGAAGACAGGTTGCAGCTGGCTGAGGGAAGACTGAAGCAGGTGGGGCAGTGAACCAGCTTCCACTGGGTAAAAGAAAGGAGGTGTCTTGCTCCATCTTTTGGGACTTCTTTCAAGTTCAAAAGCCCAATGTTTCCATGAAGAACTTGGGAAAGACTTCTGCCTGAAAACCTGGTGAACCCCTTTTCGGAGCGATGAACCAATGTTCTGTTTTGGTACAAGGCAGCTTCCTATGTTCCTGAGTAAAGAACTTGCTGAATGTGTGGATCCTGACACTTATGCTATGCCGAGCCTTTCATGAAGCCAATGTGTGGCCTGAGCTCCAAACCCCCTGCGGCAGAAGCTCCAATAACAATCTCGAACCAGGATCTCGGCCTAGCAGGTCTCGTGGCTTCAGGATCCTCTGGACCTGGAACCTGTGTGTGGATTCCTTGGGGGATCTGTCTAAGACGGAGGATGACTATGACTCCAAACCTAGGATGGGCGTCTCAGGCCTGACAAATGAAGACCCTGAACTCCTCCCCTCCACACTCACACTGTACAAGGTAGCTCTCTCTCCTAGAGGCCCACACTAGAAAAGGCAGAGGGCAAGACGCAAAGTCATTGAATGGCACCGCATTGCATGGCGTTACGTTTTAAATCCCTTGCAACCTTCTTGCTTGTGAGGTCTCTGAGCAGCCTGTTGGATCAACTTAGGGCTTTCCCAGGAGCTCTCCAAGGTCCTGCAAAGCTTTTTCTGGAGGCTGTTCCTGCTATCTGAAACTGTTTAAGCCAGTGGTTGCCAAACTTGGCCCTCCAGCTGTTTTGGGGCTACAACTCCCATCATCCTGGACCACTAGTCCTGTTAGATAGGGATGATGGGAGTTGTAGTCCCAAAACAGCTGGAGGGCCACGTTTGGCCATGCCTGGTTTAAGCAAAAGCAGTGGTATACTGGCAAAAGCTGAAGAACAGTGTGTGTGTGTGTGTGTGTGTGTGTGTGTGTGTGTGTAATATGATAATGATTCATCCTGCCCTGCTCACTGTAACAATACCACTACAAAGTCTACTTTGCGGGACTGGTGTAAAAATGATAGAGACTGTCAGGCCCAATGAGATCATTAGCTCACCCCCTGTAGGACTTACCCCATGAATCTGTCCTCTCCTCTCCAGGGCTTTCCCCAAGCAATTGGAAATTGTGCCTGTGTGCAGTTTGCCACTACTCCACCCGTTCCAGCCCTCTTCTGGTTCTGGGAGACAGGGGGGCGGAGGGAAGCTTGTCTCAGCAGGAGGGGGAGACACCTGTGACTCTTCATCAGCCTGACTCATCTTTCCCTCTTGGCCTCCCTCCTCCCACTAGCCTGCTTCAGTTCCTGCCCCCAACTTCTCTCTGATGCAGACTCTTTGTTACCCCTTCTGCTTCCGACACTTCCTCTTCCTAGTCTTCTCCCTCTGCCCACTCATTTTTGTCCCACCTCCTCTCCCTGGGCTCTGACCCTTCTTCCCTTGGGTGTTCCCCAGCTGGTTCCTCCCACCATTCCTCTGTGTCCGAACAGTCCATGACAGGCTGGGATCTAAGATGGGCCTGAGCCCCTCTTGGAGCACAGAAGCACCAGAACATCAGAAGAGCCCTGCTGGACCAGCCAACGGCCCATCGAGTCCAATACCCTGTTCTCATTGTAGCCAACCAGATGCCTAAGGGAAGTCCCCTAGCAGGACCTGAATGTAACAGCCCTCTCCCCGCTTGTGAGTCCCAGAATCTGCCATTCAGGGTCATGGTGCCTCTGACAGAGAAGGTAGAAGATCACCCCAAGTGCCACACAGTACAACAACGTTGGGGGAATCTGTGGTCCTCCAGATGTCATTGGACTTCAGCTCCCATCAACCCCTTGCAGCATGGCCAATGATCAGGGATGATGGGAGTAGCAGTCCAGCAGTATCTGGAAAGCCACTGGCTCCCTGGCCCTGCAGTACAAAGCCTCTTGATTGGCCAGGCTTGAAGTGTGGAGAAGCTTGCTGGCCTCCTGCTCTTGCCAAGTCCAACACAGCAGGGCCTCCTGTCTGCTGTACTCCAGACCTCAGCTCTCAGCTTCAGCATCTGACACCAGCCCCCAGCCCCCCAAGTCTGGAAAACTCCAGCCCCAGGCCTGGATTCATGACCCAAACCTGGCCCAGAAATCTCATTTCTTCCTTTCCCCCATTTTCAGTCCATCTCAAGAGCAGCCTAATTCTTGCAACGACGACAACCAAAGGGTGGGGCGTAGGAGGGAGCAGCAGAACCTCATACATTTGCAACCCGGAATGGAAGCGACATCTTTTAAACATGTTATGCAAATCTCCCTGTTTTACATAATTAATTCTGATTGCAAAAATAAAAAAGGGGGGATGCTGCTGCTGGGGTGGGTCTGGGGGTATGAGGGGGAGATCGGTGGTGGTGGTGAGGGCACGGCTGTTGTTTTTTTGCCTTGCCCTCCCACAACACGAGGGGCGAGAGCGATAGGAGAGCGTGAGATGATATCCTCCAGCACAGCAGCCGAACTGGGGAAAAGGGTAGGTTTTTGCAGCCCAAATGCATGCTTGGCACCCACACCACCACAGTATGTCATGGATTAACAAGAGCTCTTTTGGCACTCGCCAGAGCCAGTCTGCAGGGAGAGAGAACAAGTGCTAAAAAAACCCACCTACCCCCCCTCCCATTGCCCAGATGGTGTCGGCTTAGTCCCATTTCGAAGGACGTTGTGCAATTGAGCTGGCACTGCCAGTTTCAGAAAATGCTGGAGCTGGGGAGGGCTGTGGTGTGTGTGTGTGTGATGACCCCATTTTCCATGGCAGCACTGCCAGATCGTGGCTGGTCCCTTTTCCCTCAGCTGCCCCCATGGGATGGGCAATAACCCCTCTCTTCTTTGTGCCTCTTGCTCCAGGCCCTCGCAATCCACACCTCCCCTTTCTTTCTCTTTTGCTAAACCCAGGCAGCAGCGCCGTATGGAATATTACAGAGTTGGCTGCCTGCCACAACATTTGGCACAGAGAGGAAATGGTGCTATCTATCTATCTATCTATCTATCTATCTATCTGATCCCTTTTACTCCTTATTAATTTGCACTTTCCACTTTACCTCTCTTATCTCCCTGGCAGTCTTCTGCGTGAACGGTTATTGTTATTTCTTCTCTTTTATTGTTTCCCCTGCCCATCTTTCTAGGCAAGGCTGGAAACCCATGGTGGAATACAGCTTTGTGGACTGGAGACAGAGCCAGCATAAGGTACTGGTTAAAAGCACACACTATGAGCCAGGAATCTCTAGTTTAAAACAAGCTATGTTACTAAAGGGCACCCGCACATTGTTTTGAAATAGTCCGGGTCTGGGACATTGGATGATGGAGGAAAGATCTTCAGAAGATCTGGAGGAGCCACCAAGAGCGCTTTTATGTCTGCAATCAGCACAAATGCCCTAATTCATACTGCACTGACTGATTATGTGGCATGATCCATTGAGCAAGGAGTTGGATCTGTGTCCTGATCTATGCAAGGATTTCTTCTGCTAATTCAGCATGTTGCGCAAGAAGAACTCTGCTAGATCACACCAAAGGCTCTGCTGGATCAGGCTGAGTCTTACACACTCAGCATCACCGTATCCAAGCTCTAGTTCTCAATGAGTTGATAGACCTATGCTTGGACCATACCATTTCAGCCTTCAGGTTGAGGGTTCGCACGACTGAATGTTCTTCCTTCCAAGTATTTCCAATATCATAATAATCTGGCATGCCAAGGAAGAGGCTAGGCAATAATCATTCTCCTGGACATCTAGCTTTCACTGTGCAGAGATGCTTTTATTTACATCTGATATTGAGAAGCATTCAGTTATGTGAAACCCCACCTGCTGTTTGTAGTGGCACAGCCCAGTTGCAATGGGTGCACAGTCTGATGATGGGTATTCCAGATACCACTGTTGTTCAAATCCACCACCAAAAGTAAGATGCAGTTCTCCTGGGTGCAATATTTGGATGCAGCTTTTCTTCAAGGCCCAAGTTCAGGGACAGAGGAAGAGGGAGAGGACGAGGCTCTATTGCAGAAGAATAAAAAGGTGGGTGCAGTCTTGCTTGGTGTCACCCAAAATAGGTGCTCTGTGGGTCATAGTGTGTATGGGACCATTTCACACTTTATGTTGCCATGTGTCAGGGACTGGGCAGAGGAGGAATGGTGGAGACCGCCTCCCCAGCCTGACCCTTCCAGAGAAGAAGGAGATAGATCAGAATTACAGCAGAAGTTTGAGGGAGATCACAGCTCAGAGGCAGATGAAGGGAAAAGCTGGGAAATGATGGGAGAGGAGAACGAAGCACCACCAGAGGGGTAACAGCTGATGGACACAGTATCTTTAGAAAGCATTCCAGAACCCTCCTCTCCCAGAACCTGGCAAGCCTTGAAAGTAGGAAAGCAAAGAGCTCAGAGGCAGAGGGACTTCTCAGCACCCATCGTGATGACGCATGAAGGGAGAGGGAGTGGGTGGAGACTCACTTGGGGCAACACCATTATTCCAAGAGGCTGAATTTCCAAGCCTCTCTCTTTTAATATTGAATAAAAAGCAGTTGGTAAGAACTTTTCATTGTCTTATCTGCTCCTGGCAACCTGTCGTGGGGGGGTTGGATTCTCTGCCGCCTGACACCATGAAACTTGAATTTACCGCCCAATGTAAGCTTTCCAAGTCAAGCTCTTGAACAAATGAAGGATGCCTGTATGCTGACCTGCACATCACTACATGTCATTAAATAATGGTGCACAGGGAGATTGAAGCATGCACCAGAATTTATCAGCAAGTGTGATTCTATTCTCAGTCAGGAATAGTGATGGGCAAACTTCCCTCCAATTGATTTAGAATCAGATCAGCAATTAAGTTTACTATCAGAAAATTGATGAGGAAAGTGTCCTCCCCACTATTAATAATTTTTTTTACTGAGTTCACTAACTAGCCTGCAGTACTTTGCACACAAGTGTTCAGACACTTTTTCTGCTTGGGAACTTTAGTGCAGGGCCAGGGGAACTGTAGCTTCTAGCACAGCCATGATGGAGAACCACTTGTAAGTTCAACTGCCTTCCTCCCAAAGCCAAAATAACCTGGGAAGAAGAGAACGTTTTAGATCTTGTTGTGGGATACCAGCCACATTCACCATTTGCCAGAAGAAGAACTGACTCAGATAGAGAAGTTGCCCAGGAAGTGAAAGAGAGCTGGTGTGTAGTGACTAGAGTATCTGACTAGGACCTGAGAGACCAGCACTCAAATTCCCACTCAGCCATGTAGCTCGTTGGGTAACCTTTGGCTAGTCCTTGCCTCTCAGCCTAACCTACCTCACTAGGTTGTTGTGGCGATTAAGTGAGATGGGGGAGAACCAGGTCAGCCACCTTGAGCTTCTTGGATAAAAAATGGTGGAAAACGTGTGTGTGTACGTACATACGTACGTACGCCAAAGGCTGCTTGGTAAGGTGTTCTGATCACATAGTTTCTAGCAATCCACTGTGAACTACTATACCTGTGCCTACAGCAATCACAGAGTTTCAAAAAGAATAAATGGGTTTGGCTTCCAATAACCTTTGCACAGTGGGATGCGGGTGGCGCTGTGGGTTAAACCATAGAGCCTAGAACTTGCCGATCAGAAGGTCAGCGGTTCGAATCCCCATGATGGGGTGAACTCCTGTTGCTCAGTCCCTGCTCCTGCCAACCTAGCAGTTCGAAAGCACGTCAAAGTGCAAGTAGATAAATAGGTACCACTCTGGCGGGAAGGTAAACGGCGTTTCCGTGCACTGCTCTGGTTCACCAGAAGCGGCTTTGTCATGCTGGCTACATGACCCGGAAGCTGTACGCCGGCTCCCTCGGCCAATAAAGTGAGATGAGCACCACAACCCCAGAGTCGGTCACGACTGGACCTAATGGTCTGGGGTCCCTTTACCTTTACCTAACCTTTGTACATGGGCCTATAAAATAGCCAGCTTTGAGTGTGACTGGCTGTCTGATGGCACATGAGCAAAATCTCATTTTTCATTCCTCTACTTGCATGGAATAAATGCACATATAGTTTGTGAAACTATATACTTTGTGAAACAATGAAAACACTGTTATACTTTAGGTAACACTGCAGCACCCTGGAAAATACCTGAAGTGCAACAGTTTTTCAGCCCTGAGGAGCTGCCCTAGGAGACACTGAGGAGGAATTTTGGTGAGGTAATTCTGAAGGCAAGGGAGTTTTGAGAGAGGGAAAAGACGGCGAAATCATAGAGAGAGTGACTAAAAAAAAGCACCATCTAGAGAAGAAAGTGGAGAAGGGAAGCTTTTTTACACACACACACACACACACACACACACACACACTCAAGAAATAAAAAATTATCCAGCAGAAGTGAAGGAGTAACAAAGGCTGATGCCTACAGTTGCATTCTAAACTAGGCCTGTATATCAGCAGATAAATGATTTATTGGACTTCCAGTGCTCCCCCCTTACTTTTGTTTGTTGATTTGTTTACAGATTTACCTTAAATGGAGTATTTATCTGAATTTCCCTCTAATACTTCCTCCCCACTCCCCCCCCTCTAATACTTCCTCCCCACTCCCCCCCCCACTTTGTAAAATAAATCCTTTCCAGAGGGGTATTTATTTATTTACTACATTAAATTCTGCCCTTCCTCCCAAAGGAAGCCAGGGCAGCAAACACTAAAAGCAGCAATACAACACAATTTAAAATAAAATAAAAACATACTAAAGACATCTGAAAATAATTCAAATAATGTGTGACATTTTAATGTATTTTTAATCTTTGTTGGAAGCCACCCAGAGTGGCTGGGGAAACCTAGCCAGATGGGTGGGGTACAAATAAAATATTAGTAGTAGTAGTAGTAGTAGTAGTAGTAGTAGTAGTAGTAAAAACATACTAAACACACCTGAAAATAATTCAAACCACTAAGAAAACTTAAATCACTTCAAAACATCTGCATACACTCACATCTGATAATTTCCAGGTTGCTGGGAACGGTACCAAACGTTGGGGTGGATAGGAGGAAAGTTTTTCTATTCTTCCTGAATTTTAGTGATAGGGGAGGCAGACACTTGATTCAGCAGGAAGGGTATTCCACAAGCAAGGAATCACCACCGAGAAGGCCCTGTCATTCATTAGAGCAGCACCCAGAGGTGGCTGCACAAACAGGGTCTGAGATGGTTTATATTGTGGGAGGAAACTTGAGTTGCACACCACATTGGTCCCTCAAGCCGTTACTCATGCCTCAAAGTGGGTAGCCATGAACCATGTTAAATAGGTTGTGGGAAAGAAAGGTGTGATTTAAGAGTAGCAAACGTATTGTGGCATAAAACTGGGTCTCCCTACCTCGTTCCTTAGGACACCATGGTGTCCTCAGGCACTCATCCTTCTTTGCGCCTGCCAAGGCCAACTGCCCCTCTAAATATTTATAAAAAAGTGATTTTTGGTTGCTTTTTTAAAGGAGTTCTTTGTTCTAAGAGCATTGCCTTGACAGTGGGTTGTTGTCTGCTTTTTCTGTTTATTTTTAGGCGGCATCTGAACATCACCAGTTTTCTTTTGTAAAATGGGTATTTTGTGGTGCCCACAGAGGTTTCTTCAATTTACAGATGTGCCTCTCTGTCCCCAAAACATTAAGGACCAACTGGACTACATCGAGAATCAGTGTGGTGTAGTGGTTAAGAGTGGTTGACTTGTAATCTGGTGAACCGGGTTCAATTCCCTGCTCCTCCACATGCAGCTGCTGGGTGACCTTGGGCCAGTCACACTTCTCTGAAGTCTCTCAGCCCCACTCACCTCACAAAGTGTTTGTTGTGGGGGAGGAAGTGAAAGGAGATTGTTAGCTGCTTTGAGACTTCTTAAGGGGAGTGAAAGGCGGGGTATCAAGTCCAAACTCTTCTTCTTCTTCTTAGCTGTACACCTAAAAGAATGTAATGTGTGACAAGGCCCCATCATGGTAATAAAGGTTGGAGACGTGGGGCAAGCACACCCCCAGATCGGCCTTTCTATCAGATAGACGTTGCAGTTGACCCACGTTGGCCTAGAAAGGGCATCAGGATGGGGCTGAACCCTGTTTCCTGGAGGTTCTCCTTCAAGGCTACTGGCTGAGCTTTGGCCAAGAGGTGGATCCTTCCACAGAGAAGAACACTGTGGATATATAGCCTGAGAAGAAGTCACCATGGAGATGGGCCTTGGTGGAGACAGGCAATGTGGAGATGATGGCACACAACAGCCATTGCCATGGCAACAGTACATAATGATGGCAGTTGCCACAGAGACAGAACATGGCAAAAACAGGGGGTAGGGGGAAGAGTGATGGGTTGTGGCCTAGGCCATCCCTGAAGATGAGTTGTCTTTGCAGAAATTGAGCCCAAATTGAGTTTTAATGAGGATCTCATTCCAATTACAGTGGGAAGTGGGACTTCTGGAGTTGGGGCAGGAGGTGAATGGAGATAAAGGTGAGGGAAAGTGACCCAATGTTTCAAGGTGTCTCCACTGGCAATAGCAGGGCTACAGGGACACATCTCCCCATAAGGTGCTTCTGCTTTGAGGGAACGACATTTTATCAGTCCTGAAAACCGTCCTGAAAACCAAATTCCAAATTGCCCCAGTATCCAAGATATTGCTCCTTATAAGGAGGCATGGAGACAACAGTACCAAGGGCAATAGTTGTGGGACTGCCTATCATTTGATGCAAAATGCCACAAATCCACACCATTTTGAAAAATTCACTTTTTAATTAAATAAAAAATAAAAATTCTGCCCCCCTGCTTTGCCTTTCTGAAGCCTGTGAGCTCACCCTCTGTAGCATAACCTCCTTCATGTGAATCATAACATCACAAATCATTCCCCACCTTGGCAAAGCTATCTCTAGCTGCTAGGTGTCAGGATCATGCCAGGGCTGTGGTGGGTATCTCCAAATCCAACCTAGAGTGTGTTTTCCCACCCCCCCACCCCCAATCCAGAGTTCTCAAGGTCAGTTGCAAGTGCCAGACATTGCACCAGACAGAAGGTATTGCTTTATTGACCAGCTAAGGGCAGGAATCCAGCCTCCTAATATTTCCATTAGTCCCACCTGGCTAACCTGGAGGCATCATATTGCTTAATTGACTCCGGTCCTGATGCTGTACTCTCCTGTCTCCATTCTGTGCTCAAAGAGGCATCTGAGAAGCTTCTGGGAGAGGAGCTGGAGAGCTCACCATCTTGGCTTCCGGCAATGCCAGGCATGGGGTTCCTGCAAAAGAGCCTTGTAATTCCAGGAATGGAGACAGGTCTTGCTGCCTTCTGGAAAATGGGGCGAATAATAACATTTTGGGGTCTGCATGCTCCAAGAGATGTTTACTGGGAAGCAGCAAACATCTGCAGGCAAGCCCAGGGTGCAAGGCTGCCCCAAGATACAACCTTGCACACATGGCCATCAGAGGGGAATGGCCAGCCAGGGTGGCTTCTGTAATTCAGGGATGTCGTGATCAGATTGGAATGGTTGAAATGTGTGTGTTGGGCACTCCTGGGCCACAGACACAATCTCTCTCTCTACTCGACACCATTTGCTATATGCAGGAAGAAGGACAGACACTCTGTGTCATTTTTTAAAAAAGGGGTCCAGTCCACAGCCTGTGTTTTTGTGATTGAATTATTATTATTGTTATTGCTCCTACTACTACTATTTCCAAGCCTTATACTCCCATGTGTTACATTCAGATGATTAGCAAGAAGTCCACCTCGTGATTTTCAATTTTGACTTCAAAAATCTCTGCAGCTGGCACTGACAGCTGCTTGGGGGGGGGAGGGAAAGTGTCCCAGTGGCCAAGCAAGAAGCTTTGGATACTTCTGACTCAAGTCTTCCAAGGAATGCCTGGATGCCAGCTATCTGGATAAGGGCTGGCCCTACCATTGGGCGTTCTGCAGCAGCAGCGGATTGCAGCCAGCCAGCACTTTTGCTGTAGCAGCAGACAGCATGTTTTCACACCCCACATTCTTACTGCACCGTTATGCTCCCCGCTTCTCCCCAAAAGGAGGGAGGGAGGAAAGGATACAACAGGGAACGTCTAAGCTACCTTCTCACACCAGAAGCAGAAGAAGTGTACCTCTGAATACAAGGTGCAAACTGTAGTGGGCAGCCATCCCCATCATGTTTGTGAGCTCCTCCAAGGTATCTGGTTTGGCTCCTGTGGGAAATAGGATGTTGGTCCAGATCAGGGATGGAGAAACATGTTGCTCTCCAGCTGCATATCCCATCATCCCTGACCACTGGCCAGCGCCAGCCCACCCATGAGGGAAGCTGGGGAAGCTGCTTTAGGTGGCAGATCAGGGACTGAGGAGCACAGTGCTTGCCACTTCTGCCTTGTGCCTGCCCCGTGCTTTGCTCCTGCCACTGCGCCCTCCCTGGTGGCATGGGTGAGGGTGCAGAGGTGGCATATGGGCAAAGGTGTGGACCTGAATCTGCAGGGGGTGGAAGTGGGGCATTTTGCAAAATGCTCTGGGGTGCCTGTGCCACTGGTCATCCTGGCTGGTGTTGATGGGAGTCCAGCAACAGCTGGAAGGGGCAGGTTCTCAGGTTATTAGGCGCCTCCCAACATAAGGAGGGTCAGGAGGGCAGTGGTGTAGCATGGGGGAGCACAGGGGCAGTTGCCCCAGCACAAAATTGTTAGGTGGTGCAAAATCTCGACATCCAGTGCTGCCTCAATACAGCTGCATGCTTCTGTTGAAAACGGCTTCCCCATGCAAACCAGGAAGTGACCTCTCCAGACAACAGAACGACGCTTCTTTTATTATTTCTGAGGCTGCGATCACCTGGGTGCTGCGGACGCCATTAGGCAGTTGAATGTGCATGCGTACTTTGTCCGATTCTCTCCCTCTCACCCACCCCTCCACGTGGCCCCGGGTTCTGGCAACCCATGCTACACCACTGCAGGAGGGTGCTAAAGGTTACCCTTGGCTGACTGTTCCCCAGTTCAGATCTGGAACAGAGTCCCCTGAGCAAGACTTTTGGTGCTGGATGTTTACGTGCAGCAGGCAGAAGATGTTGATTTTTCAATCTGGGTGTCTATAGACAGGTTCCTCCTGGTACTTGGGCTTGGCCAATCCAGAGGCTTCATACTGCTAGCCAATAGCCAGGGCTATTCCTTTCCTTTCCCATTTCCTTCTATGCCAGTTGGGAACTCTGAATACAGTAAAATTGTGGTATTAGGAGGTGCTGCATATGCTTTTGCAACAAATAAATATTTAAAAACTGGATTTTGTAATTATGTAAAGCAGGCACTATGTTGTACTAGGGTCAGACCACACCTGGAATACTGTGTCCAGTTCTGGGTTCCACAATTATGAAGGTTATCGACAAGCTGGAACATGTGTGGAGGAGGGCAACCAAGATGGAAACGAAGCCTTATGAGGAACAGTTGGGAGAACTGGATATGTTTAGCCTGGTGAAGAGGACACTGAGAGGAGACATGATAGCCATCTTCAAATATCTCATGGAAGAGGGAACAAGCTTGTATTTTCCTGCTCTGGGGTGTAGGACTTGATCCAATAGCATCAAGTTATGAGATTCCTACTAAACATCAGGAAGAACTTTCTGATGGTAGGAGCTGTTTGACAGTGGAAAGGTCTCCTTTGGGAGGTGTCTCCTTCCTTGGAGGTTTTTAAGCAGAGCTTGGATGGCCATCTGTCATGGATGCTTTAGTTGAGATTCCTGCATTGCAGGGGGTTGGAGTAGATGACCCTCAGGGTCCCTTCCAACTCGGCAATTCTATGTTTAATTTCTTCTCTTGCAGCTTGCCATTGAAGGGGGCACATTGCCACGCAGGCCGCCGCTTTGCAGATGTTCTTCATGCCCTTTTGAGCCCATCTTATCAACCTTGAAGGCTAGGAGCCAGCGGCGGAGCAAGCTGATCAGGCGCCTGGGGTGGCGTGCGTGTCTTGTGCCCAGGGGCAGGGCCAACTGGGGCAGGACGCTCTGTGGGGCCTCCAAAAAGTCTGCCTGCCTCCTCTCACTCAGTCGCCCTACAGCTGAGGGGGAGGCAGTGGCGTAGCGTGGGTTGTCAGCACCCGGGGCAAGGCAAGTAATTTGCGCCCCCTAACCCGTGGATTTGCGCCCCCTAACCCTAACCCCCAGATATTGTGCCCGGTGCGGCCGGCCCCCCCTGCATCCCCCACACTACGCCACTGGGGGGAGGTGGAGGGCGGACTGTTTGGGGCAGCGCAGAGCCTGCACGCACCCAAGCCACCGCGTCACTGCCAGGAGAGACGCGTGGCTTGGGTGGGCTGCAGGCCCCGCGGTGAGTGCCGCCTGGCATTTTGTCTGTAGCCATCCGGCATTTTGCCACCCCACTCAGTGGTGACACCCAGGGCGGCCCTCCCCCACCGTACCCCTTTCCTCCGCCCCTGCTAGGAGCTGAGGCTTTTTCAATATAAATGGAAAGCTGCATTCTGTGTTTGCTTCCAACTCTCCATTCCAGAGCAGTGTGGCTGCAGACGGAGAACCCTGGGAAATAATAAAGGGAGCAGGCAAGGCTGTGTGGGTGAGAGAAGGAAGTCTTCCTGCAATTACCATTGGTGGTACACATACCACAGTCACTGGGGCACCCTTCACAAACACTCAGCATTATGGGAGTTAATGCCTAGGGTGGGATATAGTAGTAATTGCTTGCCTATCTGGGACTGTATCTTTACCATCAGTATCAGAACTGTTAGCTTAGCATACAAAGCACTCTGGCGTTCTTGTTCATCTGTTTATGCGATTTATTTTTAATTTTTAAAAGCAACCCACCAAACCACCCGAAGTTAATTCTTCAGGTTGGCAGCGATCGCCAGCTTGCCAGCATGGGAGTAAATGTGAAACACCCACAAAAGAAGATGTGTACAGAAGAGGGGGGGGGACAGAAATAGGGTCCGGCACCTTTAAGGTGTCACTGCTACGATACCAGGCCCGGGTTGGGAAACAGCTTGCCTTATCCCATTACACATAGCTTAGCTACGAAAGGGAAGCGTAATGCATGACAATAAGGTTGGATCTCAGCAAAGTTGGAGCCGTGCCATCGGAAGAAATACATGAATAAAAGGGAGCTTTTCTCCCCACCCCTTTCCACTGGAAAGGGCTTGGTGGAGTGGGGGGGGCGGTGTGGGGGAGAGGAGAGATTTTTGCAGCATAGACAGCTTTGATCTAGCACATGTACAAGTTTGCAGGGAGGGGAGGGTGGTGCAAATCATGTGTTCTTACAAAGTGCAAATCTGCCTCGCCTTTTCCTCCTACCGCACACCTAACCCCTTTCCCTTTCCTTTCCTCCCCCCCCCCCCATCAAGGCCTTCTGTCTGTCTGTCTCTGTGTCTCCCTCTCCCTGCCTGCCACGCGAGAGGCTGTTTAAAGTTCATTTGCACACCCCTTTCCAGTCCAGTTCACACCAACATCTGACAAGCCCAAGTTTCTCATTTTCAGAGTAATCACTCCACTGCGCTAATTGCACATGCAAATATGCAAATTCGTATTAATTAATTACTATACTAATTAGTTCTGTGGTATTTGCGAGTAATAAATCATTCGATGGGAGCGAGGAAGCTGGAGACTTGCCCCATTTACACTTCGCATAAAATTTTAATAGGCGCTTGGGCTGATCCAGGACAACGGCGGCATCTTAAAGGGACAGAGGCCTTCTTCAGGGGTGGGCACTACAGATATAGATTAGATATAGATCTATCGGTAGATTTGCTCTTTGTCTAAAAGGCTAAAAGCAAAACCAGCCAGCAGAGGATTTCCATTGAAAGGTTCGCAGATAACAGATGGACGGCGAGACAAACCGTAGGGCTGTAACTATCGGTAAGGAAGAAGGAGCTGGGAAAGATTTTAAACCCCAAGAAAAGAAATGCAGTCTCTCTACCACTCCCAGATCACATGAAAAGTCCACCTTCCATCTTTGAATGAGACTGAAGTTCTACTCGGCTATGGCAGCTACTAGCCATACAGAGACTGGCTCTCTGGGAAGCATTCTTCATTTTTAAAGCCTTCCAAGGTAGAAGTGACTCCTGCCCCCGATTCCACCCCAAGGGATGCTCTTGGCATTACAATGGGCTACTGCACCTCCCGTTGCAGAAACCATCTGAGACCAGCTCCCTCCAGATGCTGTTGGACTTGAAGCCCCATCAGCCTCACAGCCGATACAACTAATGCTCAGGTATGATGGGAGTCAGGAGCCCCAACAACATTTGGAGGGCAGCACGTTCTCTACCTGCTCTTTAAGCCCGCAAGACCTGGTCCCTGTTCTCTGGCTGTCCCGTTTCTACCTGGCCTGGGATGGAAGGATCCTGAGCAGCAGCTGCTGCTTCTGGAGGTGCCTAGTGACCATCTAGCTGGCTGTGAGTTCTGTACAATCTAGAATCACAGAATAGAATCATAGAATTGTAGACTTGGAAGGGACCCTGCAATGCGGGATTTATTTATTTTTTGCCCAACGTGGGGCTCGAACCCACAACGCTGAGATTAAGAGTTTCATGCTGTGCCAACAACTGAGGACCTGCTCCTGGTTCCTCTGCCTGGCTCAGCTCCATCGGGCCAAGTGAGTGACTTCAGCTACAAAGGCTGCAGCTGCCAAAGGTGCCCAGAATGTTTAGGGGAAATTTTTGATGTGAATGGTTTTCTCTAGCTTGCCAATGCATATTTATAGTAGTATTGCCATTGTTTCTTAAATGGTGGGGTTAGGGC
>NC_138751.1:29193504-29383504 GCF_965113315.1 Podarcis vaucheri
AAAGCTGTGCATTATTGATGGAGGGGAGGGGGAGGAGGGAAGCACAGGAGAGACCAGGTTAACGCAAACGTTGTAGCTGGAGGCAAACCTCCAGGTGGCCATTGTTAATTTCCAAATTTGAGTTTTTACCCTGATACATATAGTCAGAGCATCAAGGTGTCCCCTAGGACAGGGACAACCAACCTGGCACCCTCCAAATGGGGACTCCAACTCCCATCAGCCCCAGCCAACATGGCTGATGGTCAGGGAGGTCTAGTCCAAATTATCTACTCCTTCTCTAGGATACTGGTCCTTGACTTGGGCTGACACCCACATCATACCTCTCAACTGTCCTGATTTGAGTGGGATATGCAGGAATTATGGGACACGGGTGGCCTAGCGCTTGCTGATCAGAAGGTCAGCGGTTCGAATCCCTGCAACAGGGTGAGCTCCCGCTGCTCAGTCCCTGCTCCCGCCAACCCAGCAGTTCGAAAGCACGTCAAAGTGCAAGTAGATAAATAGGTACCACTCCAGCAGGAATGTAAACAGCATTTCCGTGCGCTGCTCAGGTTCGCCAGAAGCAGCTTAGTCATGCTGGCCACATGACCCGGAAGCTGTACGCTGGCTCCCTCGGCCAATAAATTGAGATGCGCACTGCAACCCCAGAGTCGTCCGTGACTAGACCTAATGGTCAGGGGTCCCTTTACCTTTACCTTTAGGCAGGAATTAGAAGAAGCCACCCTGGCTTCTGATTGGATCCTAGAATGTCCTGGCGCACTGTCGTGAGTCAGCTGGCTCAAGCCAGAGCATTGAACCAAAAGGCGTTCTTCTTACCTACAATGGGGGGGGGGTTGTCTGTGAGTTCTCCTCAAGGAAGCACACATCATTTTGAGCTGGACAATGGACTTATGTAACTTTTAAGGATCATTGCCTGCCTGCTTTTCATCACTGTATCAGTCTGAATCCTGGCAAGTCCTTCACTGTGAACAAACCTGGTATTTTCTTCTTAGTCTGAGAGTTGTTTCTTTGATGAGAGGGAAACATAGGAGAAAAGTGATCCAAGTCTGCCTAAGCACCCTTGGATATCATAATTGTTCTAGGTTATCCAATTGTTCTATGTTTGCCTCTAAAAACTTCTAGGAATAAGCTGCATGGATGGTGCTTTTAAAAAACTCTACTGAAATAGGTACAGTCGTACCTTGGTTTTTGAACAGCTTAGTTCTCAAACATTTTGGCTCCTGAACGCCGCAAACTCGGAAGTGACTGTTCCAGTTTGCAAACTATTTTTGGAAGCCGAAATTCCAACAAGAACCTTCCTGCAGCCAATCAAAAGCCGCGCTTTGGTTTCCGAACATTTTGGAAGTCAAATGGACTACCGGAATGGATTCCGTTCGACTTCCAAGGTACGACTGTATTTGCATTCTTACACAAGTAAGAAGAGGAAGGATAAGAAGTAAATAAAATATCCTCTCTGACTCATCTAAAACCATCCAACAATAAGAACTTTGGAACTAAGAAGTCGTGTGGCTTTGTTCCTCCTGCCTTCCAATATATTTACCTTTGTTGTCATGTGTTTTAGATTGTAAACCTGGAAGGAATGACCATGTTACACTTGGGTGGAATTGATACACATATTAAAAAAATGTTTCGAAAATGCTTTTTAAAAAACATTTTAATACATTGAATTTTCCATAAGGCTCACCATCACCACCTAGTGTCATATTGTATATTGCACTTAAAACACACTTAAAACGTTTTATTTGCAGCTGTACAGCTGAGTCCTAAATCTTCAAACTTTTGGAAACTTGAAAAGTGAGGTAAACAACAACAGCAACAAAACTTTAAATAAATAAATAGATTGGGATGAGTGAGGTAAACAACAACAGCAACAAAACTTTAAATAAATAAATAGATTGGGATGAGTCAGGTCACAGCTTGCCATTGTGCCCACCAGTACACCCTATGGTGCTCACAAATGTCTCCGTAAATATCCCCTCAAAAATCCACACTGCACAGAAATGGTTTCGTCTTCCTGCTCAGTTCCTGTTTGCACTGGCTTGGTCTCTCCTACATTGAACATGCTCCCTTAAACATGCCCACATTTCAAAGGATGCCAGGACCGGACACCCACCCCTCTGCCCTACACAGTAGAAAAAGCTTTTCTCTGTGAGTGAGCATGGCAGTGGTTGATATACATGCCTTCCCCCACTTTTGGTGGGACGTAGGAAGCATGCCCTCGCCATTTCATGGTCCTCTTTTTCGGTTCATTTAGATGTGGCAACCATTTTGTTATGCCATGGTAGCCATTTTGTGACTGGTGCCCTCAGCACTTTCTCAAAATCACAAATGTGCCCACTGGTCTGAAAGGTTGGCTGGCTCCCCAAATTAATTTAATGGATCTGATTCATTTTTTTTAACAGAGTAATGACAGTTGTATGAAGTAGGATGTCTCTATGGAGAGTCTATTTGTGGGAGTAGGAACCTGGTAATGGTGAAGCACACCTGAGCATGTGCAGAGTGTCTTTCCCCCTTTTAAAGAGAAAAGGCACACTGAACATGATCAGGGATGTACCCCTAATTGCCAATCTTCTCTCCTAGTGACTCTCACACTGAGAATTCAGGCACTTTCTGTTATCAGCACTGGGTACTTGTTCCCCAGGACTTATTCTGAGAGGTGATTCGCATGTCAACACAAAGCCATGGTTTAGCATTATGTGCATCAGTCTTGGACTTGTTTATCTACCCCCTTACAATGAGGTGACCAAAAAAACACCCACTTCCACTTCAAGCTAACCTCAGTTTGTTATTGTATCCTAACCGGGAACTGCAGTCAGTGCCAGCTACAGTTTATCCAAACCAGCTGGAATTAAACCATAGTTAAACAAACCACAAACCAACGTCGGATGAAAATGGCAGCAAACATTTCTGGTCCCTTCCATCTTGGAGAAAAAGAGTGAGGAGGTGCTTGCAGAAGCCTCATTGGCAGCTCTCCTCAAACATGGTTTCATTACCACCTCTCAGTCCCAGTGTGGTATCTGATAAAATAATAAAAAGAGTGCATCTGAGCATGTGAGGCGTGTCTTTCCTTTACTAGTAAGGAACAGCAGCCAGCCGCTTGTTCAAATGGAGCTGGATGGGGAGAAGGGGCCTGGAGCCGAGAGGGCACCTCTCTGGGACAGTTTAGAGTCCTGTTCCTTCTGAATCTCTTCTTCTTTCAGAAATCAAGCAGCACGTCTGTGGCATTTGTGGACAGCCAATACAAACCAATTTTTTTAAAGCAAGAGGTGCCAGCCACTGTCTGCTGCTTGCATCCCAGCCCACCTGTCCGACAGACCCTCGATTTTTTTCGGAAAGAAGGTGATTCGATTCTGGGGGAGAGGAAGTTCCGCAACCATGGCTAGAGACAGGGGAAGCAGGGAGTGAGCGAAATGCTGCATGTGTGCCCAAGAAAGGAGCCGAGTTTTTAAAAAGGCAGCTCAATTAATCTGTTCCCATCCTGGCTCCCAGAGTGCCCTTCTTCTGAGCTAAGGGGTAGTGGAATTGGCAGCTGTTCGCTATTTATTAACCAGTCATGGTTAAATTGGTTTATAAATTAACAGATGTTTTAACTTTAGTCTTTCTTCGGGGACTGGAGGCTGCAAACTGGTTGGTGATTGTAAGTCAAGCATCAGGTTGGGACTATGGGAGGAGAAGGATACAGGGGAGGCGGTGGAGGGGGCCTGCCCTGGCTCCTTTCCGCAAGCCCCAGCCCACCGGGAGAGCGGACCACAGACAGCAGGTCTGTACTGTGGCGTCTCTGCTCTGTGTGGGCAATCTGGGCATGAATCATCATTAACTTCCACCTTGCTTCTCACATCTTTATTAGCTGGCGGGGGGGGGGCAGGAGAGTCCTTGGTTCGGTAGGTGGGAAGCCCATGTCCCACCTTCTGCAGAACCAGGAAAGCTTCGCTGCTGGCCTTGCAAGCTTTCATCGAATCACTGATCGCCGAATCAATGAATTGTAGAGTTGGAAGGCACCCTGAGGATCATCCAGACCAACCCCGGGCAATGCCGAAATCTGCAGTTGTCCTATATGGGGATCGAACTCACAACCTTGGCATTATTCAGCGTGCTTCCAGACTGTTGCTATATGCCCACTTTGATCTGCGGAACTGGCACGGTTGCAGGTGCCTGCATAATACTCATTCTGCACTTGTAAGAAATTGAATGTTTAGTGTGGCGGTGCCTGCACTTCGGAACTCCCTGCTTATTGACACCAAGCAACTATCTTTGTTGTACTTTATTTGCCCTCGACTAAAAACGTTTTCGTTTAGGCAAGCCTATATTTTAATCTGTTTTCGCTTGCTTTTGATTTTAATTAACTTTTGAATGTTTTTTTATTTTAAAGACCTGGTTTTAACTGTCTCTTATTATGTATGGTTGTTTTTGTGAACTGCTTCAATGTTTTATTGCAATCAAGGGTATATAAAGGTAAAGGTACCCCTGCCCGTACGGGCTGGTCTTGACAGACTCTAGGGTTGTGCGCTCATCTCACTCTAGAGGCCGGGAGCCAGCGCTGTCCGAAGACACTTCCGGGTCACGTGGCCAGCGTGACGAAGCTGCTCTGGCGAGCCAGCGCAGCACACGGAAACGCCGTTTACCTTCCCGCTAGTAAGCGGTCCCTATTTATCTACTTGCACCCAAGGGTGCTTTCGAACTGCTAGGTTGGCAGGCGCTGGGACCGAGCAACGGGAGCGCACCCCGCCGCGGGGATTCGAACCGCCGACCTTTCCATCGGCAAGCCCTAGGCGCTGAGGCTTTTACCCACAGCGCCACCCGCGTCCCATCAAGGGTATATACTGTATACCTTTTGCTAGATTAAATAAATTGCAGTCCAGCAACATCTAGAGAGCATCCGAGTTTGCTGCCCAGAGGAGTGCTTTTTTCTAGAGGTACTCCAGGGTACACACCTATTTTTCCTCAAAGGTTTAAAGTGTGGCACTTACTGGAATAACATCATGGCGAGTACTGGCACCCCCCTTTTTAAATAGAAAAACACTGTACAGGAGCAACAAAGAATGGCTTAATGTGTTATATGTAGGGTTGCCTCTGAAGACGGTTCGGAAGCTTCAGCTGGTGCAGAATTCGGTGGCCAGGTTTCTCACCAGGACAAGACGGTTTGCGCATATTGCACCAATCCTGGCCCGACTGCCAATTAATTTCCGGGCCCAATTCAAAGTGCTGGTTTTGACCGATAAAGCCATAAACTGCTCTGGACTGCAATACCCAGGGGTCAGCAAACTTTTTCAGCAGGGGGCCGGTCCACTGTCCCTCAGACCTTGTGGGTGGCCGGACTATATTTTGAAGGAAAAAAATGAACGAATTCCTATGCCCCACAAATAACCCAGAGATGCATTTGAAATAAAAGCACACATTCAACTCATGTAAAAACACCAGGCAGGCCCCACAATTAACCAAGGGATGCATTTTAAATAAAGGGACACATTCTACTCATGTAAAAACACGCTGATTCCCGGACTGTCCGCAGGCTGGATTTAGAAGGCGGTTGGGCCAGATCCGGCCCCTGGGCCTTAGTTTGCCTACCCATGTCTTCAGGCATTACCTTAAGGATCATCCTCTGAGGCCCTTCTTGGTGTGCCTCTTCCACAAGCGATCCTGGGGGGGGGGGAACATGAGAATGGGGACTTTTCTGCAGTGGCTCCCCACTTGTGGAATGCTCTCCCCTGGGAAATTCACCTGACCTTTAGACACCAGGCGAAGACATTCCTCTTCAACCAGGCCTTTGGCTAATGGACATCCAATGCCCTTTTAAATGTGTTGTGGGATTATTGGTTTGTTTTTGTCCTTATTTTTATTATGTAATTTCATGTTTTTTAATATTGTAATTTTATGCTGTGTACCTTGCTGAGAACGACAGATGAAGGGCGGTGTACAAATTTAATAAATAAGTAAATAAACAAGGCATGCTATAATGTGGGTTGGGCCTAATTGACATGGCCTAGCCTCTCATGTGATACTGTAGGAGCAACTGCTTAACTCTGAGCAACTTTCACTGAATATAATCTATATTTTAAAACACCGATTGTTCACTTATTTTTATTTCATTGGTGGTGGCAATGTATTTTTCTATAATTGACTGGACTGTCCTCATATCCCAGAGGAACAGGGTTGCTGGCACCGTTAAAACATAGTGCTTGGTTATACTTCTCATCCTAAGCAGGAGGCATCAGAGACTGGACTTAGAGCTTGTCTGAGAAGACCCTCAACACTCTTCTGCAGAAGATCAGCCCCTCTCATTTTCTCCCAGTTTGCCTGCATAACAAGCTTCTGCCAACCTAGCAGTTCGAAAGCACACCAGGGCAAGTAGATAAATAGGTACCGCTGCAGCGGGAAGGTAAAGGGCATTTCTGTGTGCTCTGGTTTTCGTCACGGTGTCCCGTTGCACCAGAAGCGGTTTAGTCATGCTGGCCACATGACCTGGAAAGCTGTCTGTGGACAAACACCGGCTCCTTCAGCCTGAAAGCAAGATGAGCGCCACAACCCCATAGTCGTCTTTGACTGAACTTAACCATCCAGGGGTCCTTTACCTTTTTATCTTACATAGGAAGCTGCCTTATAGTGAGCCAGATCGTTGGTCCATCTAGCTGAACATTTGTCTACAATGATTGGCAGTAGCTCTCCAGGGTTAGAGGCTGGGGACTTTCCGTACCTGGAGATGTTGGCGATGGAACCTGGGACCTTCTGCATGTGAAACAGATGTATACTTGAGCTACTCAAACCTACCTCATAGGGCTGTTGTGAAGATAAAAGGGGGAACAATTTACACCATTCCCCAGGGAAAAATTACTACTGGTGGCACATGTATTCCCACTGACCTTTCCATAGGGATATTGAGAAGTAGTAGTTGTTGTTACTGTTATTGTTGCTGTTATTGTTTATACCCAGTGCTTTTTTCTGGGGGGACGCAGGGGTATGCATACCCCTAAACATTTTGTAATTCTAAGTTTGGCCTCATTGAGGGGCAGTATTTCAATATGAGTAGGAAAATGAGAGTACCTCTAAATATTTTTTAAAGGAAAAAAAAGATATACCCCACATATCTTACTGGGTTGCCCCAGCCACTCTGGGCGACTTCCAACATATATAAAAACATAATAAAACATTAAACATTAAAAAAACCTTCCCTATACAGGGCTGCCTTCAGGTATCTTCTAAAGGTTGTATAGTTACTTATCTCCTTGGCTTGGGGGTTGCATAACTCCATACCCTCCAACATTTCTCCAATGGAAATAGGGATGTCCCAAGGAAAAGCGAGCATTCAGGGATCAAATCAGAAACCGGGATGGCTTTTGTAAATTCGGGACTGTCCCTGGAAAATAGGGACACTTGGAGGGTCTGGCGTAGCCTACAGCACAATCCTAGCCATGTCTACTTGGAATTCAAAGGGGCTTACTGCCAGGTGTGGAGTTAGGAATGGCCTGTCATCTCCCTCCTGCAAACCAAAATACCCTGGGCACTTGACTTCAGCATTTCCTTATAGGGAACCTCTTTATCTAAGCTCCTGGTCAGGGCAGTCAGCATGACACCCTTGAGATGTGCGGACTCCAAGTCCCATCAGTCCCTTCAGGTGTGATCAACAGTCATGATCTTCTTGTAATCCAGTGACATACAGAGGGCAGCACATTGGCTTCTTCGGCTCTTGACCACTGTGATTGTTCCTTGAGGGACACAGTCTCTTGGGTCTCTTTTCTACTGGCCTTCGGAGGGGGTTTCCCCAGGTGCTTTCCTTTGAACTAATACATCTTTTAAAGAGGCGAGCTCACCTTAACGGGCATTAACCTTGTTTAGGCAACTTAAGGGAAGAGATCAATGCTTTCATGGCATCCTGGAGGAGGCTGACCAGATACACATACAATCCTTCACAAATCTGGAACTTCTCAGACAGATTCCAGAGCGGTAGGAAGGTAAGTCAGCCTTTAAAATGAGGCGGTCGTCAAACTCTCAAGCTGGTAGAGTTGGCAGCGATAGAGAGAGATTTTTCTGTCTGCTTTTGGAGCCGTTTTAAAAAAGTGATTTCTCTCCCTCCCACCACACACACACACACACACACACACGTATTTGCTTTACATGCAATGCTGTTGAGGGATTTGTGAAATCGGCAGATGGGGTAAAAGCCCACTGGGGTGCCATTTAATCCATCCCCCTTGGCAAAGGCAGAAGCTTTTCCTTCCCGTGTCCCCAATTCCCACATTTAGATGCATCGGAACTGAAGCCAGAAGAGACCCTCTGGGACCAGTCAACCCAAACGTCGAGTTACAGTGCAGAGAAAGCAAAGAGGAAACTGATTTGTTTGGGTTTTTTATGCTGGTTAAAAAAAGAAAAGGGGGGGGGACTCCATTCCTGTGCCAGGTCTGTTCCTCTTCTGTAATTCCATGAGTGCAGGATCCCATGTGGAATTTGATGTCCGATATAGAGCTGGATTCCTGAAAAAAATACCCTCAGTTTTCCTTTTTTAAAAGAAAACAAGTATCTAGTCCTTATGGCTACGGTATTTATATAGTTAGTGTTGTTGTTGTTAATACAGGTCTGAGGGTATTAGCAACGGAGCCAAAGGGAAGTAGCCAGAAAAATAACTGCATGCCATTTTGTTACGCCAACAACACACACACCTTCTATTCAGCTGCCTACCTTGTTTTCTCCAACTGATTTGCACGATGCAGACAGTGATTTGATGGTGTAGGTTGGTCATCGTGACTGGGAGCTATTCCATTGCTCATCCTCACTTAGGAAGGTTTATATATTTGTGGAGTTAAAATGCACATTCACCCCTAAGGGAACAATGTAGACAACTAGTTTGCAGCACGCACAGAGCCATTTTTCTTGGATTGTGAAGGAACTATGGGCTGGACATTTGAATAACCCTGCCCTGCTGTGTGCCAACTTGGGCCCTGCCACCAAAAGCCAAATCGAATAGCTTCCAAGGGCTGTTTGAGCTCAGATTTTGGTGAGCCTCCAAGGGTCACAGAACAGGCAAACAATTGGAAAGACATAGTTAGCATCTGTAGATGTTTCCAGCATTCAAATGGGGTGTGTGTGATCTGTTTTTACATAGTAAATGCTTGGTGCCCTCATCTCTTCCTTTCTCTCTCTCTCTCTCTCTCTCTCTCTCTCTCTCTCTCTCTCTCTCTCTTCACTGCAGTCAGCCTCACACCTCCATCAGTTTTAGGCCTAAATCGTAGAATTGTAAAGTCGGAAGGGACCCCGAGGGTCATCTACTCCAACCCCCTGCAATGCAGCAAATCAGGTGCTCTACAACCCTCTACGTTTGATCCCACCATATCTTCCAGCAAGCAGGAATCCTGGCTTACAGAATCTCTTCCCCTGAACCAACCAGACCCAGGACTGTCTTTCTTTCCTATCTGAGGAGTAATATCCAGGCATCCAGCCTTGGATAGAATTTAAAGGAATTTCCCCTCGCCCCACCCATCCGCCTGTCAGTTTTGGTTGCCTCCTTTCATGGTCAAGCTACCCCAAGTGATCTGGATCTGTGGATAGCTGTCAACCTTCCCTTTTTTTCGCAGGAAATTCCCTTATTCCAGCGCCATTTCCCACTGCTTCCTGCTGCTATCCCGGATGGTTAGATATCCCGTAGACTGTCCCCGGGACAGGTGAGGCTGCTGATCCCTTATTTTCAAATCTGAAAGTTGACAGCTATGGATCTGTGTGGTGGGAGGGGAGGAAAGCCAATTAATTGGAGAGGGTGACATGGAACTCCCCCCCCCCCCAAGAATTCTGGGAACTGCAGTTTGCTAAGGTTGCTGGGAGCTGTCACCCTGCGGAGGGTACACAACAGTTCCCAGGAGTGTCTCTTTTCCCTTTTTTGTGTTGGTGGTGGGAAGCCATGTGCTTTAAATGTCCGGTGCGTACAGAGCCAGAAAGAGCAGGTGAGGAAAGGGTTAAGCCCCCCTGCCACTTCTCTGGTTCTGGCTGTCCCCTATCTATAAGCAGCTTTTCCTGCCCCCCCCTTTTTTTAAAGTGAGCACCTTCATCGGCATTTAAGGTCTAGTTTGCCCACCCCTAAAAACCCGAGCTGGTGTATCTCGGCATTATTGTCGCACTGTAACTCTACGTCAGGCTTTGTCTGTGGGCTGCAGGCCTCCCTCTTGCATCTCTCTCTCTCTCTCTCTTTCTCTCTCTCTGTCTGCAGTGGGTCCCTTTCTTTGAGCTGTGCTGAAAAGAGAGAGAGAGAGAAAGAGAGAGCGCTGATTGTGCAGGGTGAAGGGAAGAGGTCAAAGCCGCAGCTGACTCCATCTTGGGTTCTTGGCCGCCGTTCAAACTTGTCTGGCAGTGGCACAGGGGACTTGGCATATGGGGTGGCAAAGCAGGTCGCTCCTGCAAGGAGGCGGCAGGCCTGGCGCCGTTGCCCCGTGCCCACGACACGTGCCAGGTCTTTCCCTTGGCTCACGTCCCAGGTCCTGTCTGCCACTGATGGGCCCAGGATCGGCTGCGAGCAACCAGGGGCGAAATTGGGAGGGTGGTGGGGGTGGCGGAGGGAGCTGCAAAACACACAAGTCAGCCATGCCAGACAGTTTCAGCGCTACGGCGTTTCATCTGAGGCAGCCCTTCAAGACCCGCTTTTTTAAGGTTCCAAAACGTTTACGAGAACACTCAGAAAAAGCAGGCGGTCCTGATATCAATTTTTTTAAAACAAGCTTTCTTATTTATTTTTTTAAAAACCTCCCCTTTTTTGCACATATTGACAGCGAGGGCCCACTAAATAATGACATACACTTTCTCTCTCTCTCTCTCTCTCTCTCTCTCTCTCTGTTTTGAAATTGGCTGGACATTTCCAAAGACCAATTGCGCTGCAACGAGGCTTCAAAATGAGAGGAAGAGGAAGAGCTCGGCTTCGAAAATCGCTGTTTGTGTTTCCAGTGTAGCTTTTAGGTGGAAAAAAAATGCCAATCAGCTGTGCCATTTCCAAAGAGAAATGATATTTTATTTACATTTTTATACACCGCCTTTTAGCTCTTAAGGTAGAATCTCAAAGAGACTTTAATAAAAGAGAGAGAGAGATCCTTTAAAATCACAGTTAAGCCAGCCCAGTAAAGGAAAATCATAAACCAAAATCCTATATAAATAAAATGATCCTAGGCAATTTTCTAAATTTAACAGTAAACTTGCATGAAGAGGTTCCCTTGGCAGAGAGTTCCAGAGGGTAAGATGTTGGAAAAGACATACTCTCTTGTGGGCAGCTGACTCATTTCCAACAGTGGAGGTATGCAGAGGAAAATGCTGGCAGAATTTCAGTGACTTCAAAAATAATTTTTTAATAAAACCTTTCTTTTTGGAAGGTTTAAAGCAACGCAAATATTTCAATCAAAAGGCAGTATTTTTTATGTCCTCCCCAAAAATTTTTTTTGAAGTAGTTAATGGTATCAATGAAGCCCACCCATCTTTATAATTTTAAAAAAAAGCTTTAAGAAATTATACATCAGAGGTCAGATGGTGCCATTTATACATCTGCTTCAAAAACATGCATTGACAATATTTTGGTATATCTCACATTCTCCAGAACGGGGCTCCTTTGAAGACAAAAGGAAAGGAAAAATATGTTATTTTGGAAATAAAGAGGGATTTCACATTTTCAGTGAGATTTTTTTGTGGGGAGGGGAGATTTTGGTATATTTATAAAGTGATGGCTCTAATCCAGAGATTTGCCTGGTGATAAATACTGTGTGTTACACATGAGGTTATATATGCAGATGAATAAAGCAACCCATGGGTTTAGGTGGCTGCTAATCCGTTACTAAAGATGATATTTCCCCCTCACATACTTAGTCCTGTAACACCAATTCTGTGTGTGGGAAAGCTGGGGCCAGGGATAACATCCACAGAGATCACTGAATCAGGGTTTCTTCTGATGCCTTTACATTTCTCGTATAAAATATTTTTAAACCAGGTGACAACATTGTCAAAAGAAAGAGGCCACCTTCCATATCTCTGGCCAGCAACTAGATCTCTCAAGAGGACCAGTTTAAGGAGTGGTGGGCCCACTGTCATGGAGGCTGTGGCCAAATTTCAGGAGCTCCAGGGCTAAATGAGGGGAACTCTCTTTGTCTCTTCAACCCCACATCCTTGGGGAGAACAGAGGTCTCTGAGGGATGTTTCCCCCTTGCAATTGCTTGACTGCAGTCCTTGTCATCCCAGGTAAGGTAATGGGCCATTAATGTCTATTCACTAAAAAGAGCCTGCAGATTGGAAGGCGAGGTGGGAACAACCTTAGGCAGAGACAACACAATTATTCCATTGTCCTCTTTTTGGGGGGTATTTTTACCAAGATTTCCCCAAAAATGCTCAACAACTTGGCACTGTGTTCTGCAACTATGACGTAGCAAATTGAGCATAACAGAAGGAGACAGGAGAGGGTGCAATTTCTGGGCTCACACAAGGCCCAGCTGAAATTCAAAAGACCAAAGTATGCCCCTGCTGTTACGTTGTTGGGGACAATTGTCTGCGAGGAGACATGTGTGTTTGTGTGCATATGCACAAAGTACCGTAAATTTTTGGCCGTATCTTGCGGTGGGGCAGCGCTTCAGCCTCTGTATTCTGAAGTTTGACGCTGTCACATTCTGTCGCCCCCAGATATCATTGCCTTCATGCATCTTCCTCCTTTCAGTTGCTGACTGGGAATCAAGGGAAACAGCTCCCCTTGTGAGGCTGGATTTGGCCCAGAGCCTTCCAGTTGCAGATGGCAAACATTAAAAGAAAAACCCCACCACTTGGCAGTGGCTCCCTTCGCATTCAGTGGAATGTGCCATGAAGTGATGTGACTAGGATGAGTTTTAAATAGTTCGATAATAGTATTTATATAATACTTTTTTCAGTTCTCAGAGTGCTTCATATACATTAGCTATATAATTTTTACACCAGTCCAGCAAAGTAGAACAGTATTTGTACGGATGGGGTGGGGCAGGAATGATAATAAAATAATAGTAGTAATAATAATAATAATAATAATAATAATAATAATAATAATATTTTTTTCATATCATTACTAAACACATTACACAGCGTTGGTGCAGTTTAGTAGTTAACAGTGCAATCCTATACATATTTACTCAGAAGGAAGTCCCACTGAGTGCAATTGGACTTACTCCCAGGCAGCTGTGGATAGGATTGTACCTTAAAAGCCACAAACAAAGGAGTTGGAAGTCTCTGGTTCTGAATAATCTCAGGCTACCCATGAACCAGGTATCTAGGTTGTCATTTATCTTCTTCCTAACCACTAATCCCATTCCAGTTTTGTGTAAGTTCCATTTTTTTGAACATCTGAAGGACGAGCCTCCTTTCAATTGTGCCCAGTGTGACTTGAAAGCTTGCCTATTTTTATAGCTGTCACTATAAAAAGGAAAGAGAGATTCTTCGTGATTCGCAACCACCATTGTGGCGGGGAGCCAAATCTGCGGCAGAGGGTGTACAACAGCTCGTGGCGATGGGATGTATAAAAAGCATCCATAAAAGCAAAGGAACTCAATGTAATGCAAGCAGATACTGTGTAATCAGAGTTGAGGCCCCAGATTCGGAAAGTGGTTCTGAGGCTAGACCCTGGCTCCAAGGAAACCCCAACTATACCTTGGTCAAACCTCGTCTCCGCCATCCTGGAGAAACGCTATCCTTGCCCCAGGTGCTCATAAGGAGGCAAAAGAAGAGTAGGGGGAAAGGGCATTTATAAAACGAGAACTATATAGGCCTGGACAAAAGTCTAGAGCAGGGGTCATCAAACTTTTTTCAGCAGGGGGCCGGTCCACTGTCCCTCAGACCTTGTGGGGGGCTGATTCCCAGACCATCTGGGGGCCGGATTTAGAAGGCGATTGGGCCGGATCCAGCCCCTGGGCCTTAGTTTGCCTACCCATGGTCTAGAGTCAAGGTGCCAGCAGTGGCAGCCTAGCAACAGATCAAGAAAGTAGATCCTTGCTTCAGGTGCAGGAGAGAACCAGGAGTGTCTTGACTTCCAGCCGCTGCCCCGTCCCCCAGATCTCACTCTCAGCTGGAAACTGCTTGAACTAGTCTTTGTTTGCAAGTAGCAAGTCAGTGGGTGGTGGTCCATGTGGGTGAACAGGGCACTGCCCTACCAGCCTCGGTCTGCCCTCAGCCAGTTCCCATTTGCCTGCACCTTCATACTTACACACAGACCAGAAAGCAGCAATGGCAGCAGGCCTCTTCTATATCTCAGCGTGGCTCCTGCAGAACTTGGCAGGGAGGAGGGTGACGGGTGGGGAACTGGAATGGGTTAGTTCTGCCTGCCATTGGCTCTGGATCCACCTGCTCTTCGGCTCCCTGTCTTCCGCCCTACCAGCCTCAGGGGACCCCAGCCACCCCTGTGGGAAGTTCCAGCAAGGGCTGCCTCTGATCTGAATACGTACGAAAGGACAAACAGAAGCTTGCAAGTCTGCCTGCAAGGATATTCTGCACTATTCCGAAAGGCTGGTAGAGGGCAACCCTCGCCCTGCTAATTCGCTTGCCAACACCATATCCCTCGCAAACATTGTTATTCCCCACACTGCCACCCTTACAACATCCTTCGCGGGGAATGATTTAGGCTGCAGTCATCATAACCCCAGTTACCTGCGAAAGGGAGCCCCACTGAACTGCGCAGGATTTACTTCTAAGATGACCTGGTTGGGAGTGAGCTGTAATTCCCTTTCAAAAGGGAGAATTGGGTGCTAGTTGTTCTGGATTCACTTAGCGGGGAGTACAAGGGGAACGGTCATTTGCATGGGATTTTGTACCGACATTTGATTTCGTTTTGTATAGGATTCTACTGTGTGCTCCAGCCCAGGACTTCTTCCAGCACCCTTTGGAAACTGAGAATTTAATCTCAGATCTAAGCAAAGGAATGGAGCCGGGGTGTCCTTAGCATCAAAAACAGACAAAAATAGCACTCACATAGCCTTGTTATTTCGTGATACACAGAGAGAGGAAAGGTTGTTGGCAGGCAACAAAGAGGAAGCAGATTAAAGGTTTCCCTAGCCACCGCTGCAGCTAGGACTGGACCTCAAAGACCCAGTGGCCACCCATAGATTGGCAGATGGTGGCAGCTGAGCAGGGGTAGCGCTAGGACTCACCGAGGCTGATGGTCATTGCTGCATCCTCCTCCTGCCTTTCTCCTCACTTCCAAAAACATGCTCTAGTCAGGTGGCGGCTTGCAAGGCATGTTGCACACACAGTTACAGATCCTCGTTTTGTTATTTTCACTTTAAGAAAATACATTATCCTTTCCTGCAACAAAATGGTGCTTATTCCCAAGCCAATGTGCTTAGCATCAGGGCAGCAGAAGCAAACACCACTTTATTTCTGAAGACTAAAGGCTTAGCTACCCACACTTTCTCCTGTCCCATTGCTTTCCCCCAGGGAAAACTGCTCTTTAGCGCTCAATCGGAGCAAACGGCAAGTCAGGTTTTCCCTTGGAAAAGGAGTGGGGCTAGGGAAAAACCGCTCAGAGTTGTGCTTTCTAGGCATGGCATGAGCCCTAGGTGATGCTTATGATCAAAGTGGGTTTAAAATGACAAACAGCACATGGGCAGCGTATTTCCCCTCTCCCTTTGTTGAAATCAGGGTTGTTGTGATTGCTCTAACACAGGGATGGAGAAACCTCTGGCCAATCCATATGTTGTTGTATTTCGACTCTAAAAATACCTTGGCTGCACTGTTGCTCCTGGGACCTAGCTATACAGCTGCAAATAAAACGTTTTAAGTGTGTTGTAAAGTGCATTATACAAATGTGACACTAGATGGCGGTGGTGAGCTATGGTGTATTCAATTTTTTCCCCCTATTTTTTTAAAAAGCATTTATATATGTGTGTAGAATCAACCCGAAACTAGGCATGACTTGTAGCCCTCTAGATGTTGCTGGACTACAGTTCCCATCATCCCTCACCACTGGCTGTGTTGACTACAACTGGTGGGAGTTGGAGTCCAGCAGTATCTCAGTCTAGGCCAAGATCTTGTTTACAACAGCAGCCAGCCGGTTTTTCTATGGAAAGCCCACATGCAGGGTATGAAACCAACAGTCCTCTCCCACTGTTTGTCCCCTACTGACTGATATTCAAAGGGCAAACGCAGAGGTGGGGGGGGGGACCCATGGTTTTTTGCTGCCTGAGGCAAAGGGCAGGATGTCATAAACACATGCATGTATAGAAGGCTGCTGCAACATGGCAGTCTTCATAGCACACCCTGCTCTGCCTTCCAGCACTTCTTTGCCACTCCCTGCCCTCCAAGATCTGCTGCCTGAAGAACGTGCCACACTATGCCTAATGACAGGGCTGGCCCTGTAAACCCTCACAGCTCATAACCATGGGCGGACCTGCCCTTTGTGAATTCTCATGGCAGTGACTTCTACAAGGCAACTGAATTATTTTCTCTCTAGGAATCTGGTGGCCAAAGCCATTGCTTCATAGCAGGGGTGGCCCTGCAGGAGGCACAGGTTAGGCTTCCATTAGCAAGTTAGCCATATACAAGTTGGCAACCTGGTCTTCCACAGCTTTTAATGCAGATATGGTGGCCAAGTCAGCACCCAGAGACCTTGGGAATCTCCAAGTACTGTACCTGGAGATCTTGAGATGCTTCAAGGCACTGAATAAGGCCACAGTCACTGAGCTCCTTGACCCCACGTATCTATCTATCACTCACCCATCCTCCTTCCCATATCTCTCATGGGGCATAATTAAAGTATTGTTCTTTACAGCAGACAAGGGACAAGGGAGGGAGACACTTGGGGGAAGGCATGGGGATGTGAAGTGCTTGCAACCTTCTTTGGTCCCTTGTGAAGCATCTGAATATGTCGACAGACATCTAGAGGTGAAGATCTGTCCCTCAGGAATCCAAAATTACTTCCACCTCTATTGTTGGGTACTCCTCCCTCTGCCGAATCCTGCCCCGCAGACACAATTATTGCATCGTTCTCTTCTGGGTTAATTGGCACGGAGTGGCTGAAGAACGTTCATCCACACGAAGAGATCATACATAGCAGCCTAAATGTGCTAGGAGAAGAAATCTTGTGGCACAAATTCAGGCAAAATTCTGCTGATTATTCTGAAACCATTTTGAGCCACACTTGATCCCTGACCCAAAAGGTATGGGGCTGAACGTTGGCTTGGAAGGCTGTGTGTGTGTGTGTGTGTGTGTGAGAGAGAGAGAGAGAGAGAGAGAGAGAGAGAGACGAAGGAAGGAAGAAAGGAAGGAAGGAAGGAAGGAAGGAAGGAAGGAAGGAAGGAAGGAAGGAAGGAAGGCAAGCTATAGATATTCTTTTGCAAAAGAAATGTTAATTGAGAGACCACCTCCTAATACCTTGTATACCCAGTAGGTCATTGCTTTGTGCAGGAGAGTTTCTCCTTGAAGTCCCTAAAATATCAGAAGCCCACTCCAAAATAACTCTGAGCAGGGCTTTGAATGTGACTGCACCTTTTCTGTGCATCCCCATTGAAATACAACAGGTGTTCACTACTTGCCCTTCCTGGAAACAGTGGAAGACATTTTTGTTCCAATAAGCTTCCCTAGCTGGGTGACAAGGTCTCTGAGCCTCTTGTTTTTAAACTTACCTTTAGTTGAGTGTTGTTGTTTTGGTACAGCTTTAAAAACAGTTTTTAGTTATTTTTATGGTATGCTTGTAAATTGCCATCAGACTCATGTGGAAATGGACGCAGAATTATTATTATTTTTAAATCCTTGTGCCCAAAAGCATCATGATGAATTTATTGATTTGACCATGAAAACAATTTATGGGTCTCCTATTTTGAGCAGGAGGGCAGAAAGGGGTCTCTATTCTGTTCTGCTTTGTATTGTCAGTGTGAAAAACTCGCCTGTCTTACAGGAGAATCCGAAGACGGACCTTGATTGCCCAGCAAGGCTTGGCAGAGCCCAGCAGGCTGCAATTTGCCAAATTCTGTCTAATCCAACCCCATCTCCCATCCGCATCTCTCCCTGCCAAGGTCATTGATCTAATGCCCAGCTCTTAACTTGTGACACGGGGACTCTGCCAAGAGCCAGACACTGGCATAGGTCTTGCCAACAACTCTGGCCAAGGAGTGACACCTGCTGGCAGCCTGTGGCATTGCAAGCTCATGCAATCCCTGGGCAAGGAAAACAAGAGACTCTAACCATGGGTAGGCAAACTAAGGCCCAGGGGCCAGATCCGGCCCACTCACCTTCTCAATCCGGCCTGCGGACGGTCCAGGAATCAGCGTGTTTTTACATGAATAGAATGTGTCCTTTTATTTAAAAGGCATCTCTGGGTTATTTGTGGGGCCTGCCTGGTGTTTTTACATGAGTAGAATGTGTGCTTTTATTTCAAATGCATCTCTGGGGTATTTGTGGGGCATAGGAATTTGTTCATCCTCCCCCCCAAAAAATAAATAAATAATAGTCCGGCCTACCACATGGTCTGAGGGACAGTGGACCGGCCCCCTGCTGAAAAAGTTTGCTGACCCCTGCTCTAAACACCAGTTGTGACAAATTCCTGATGGAGGAGCCTATTGATGGCAAGGAGCTGTTTACGGACGCTGGAGGCAGGGACCGTGGAGGCAATGATCTGCATCCACAGTCAGAGGCAGTAATGCTCCTGAATGCCAGTTGCTGGAAACAGCAGAAAGGAAGAATGGGAATCTGCTTAATAATCATGATAACAACAACAACAATTGTGTATTTGTATCTTCTTCTTTGGTGGTCACTTGCAGCCAAATAGAATTGTCTTCAGTGATCTTGGTGTGTCCGTAAGAGACTGTGGAGGCCACTTCTGGCTCCACATGCCCTTTGACAGCAGGGACATATGTTCCCAGGCGGGAGTTGATCACGGTGGGGATTTGCCAAACGTGCCTTCCTCTTAGCTCGTTTCTCCCTTTCATCCTGAACTCGTGCTTCTTCAAAGTTCACGGCGCCTTTGGTAGAGGCTGTTCTCCCGTTGGAGCGTTCGTCTATCGGGCCAGGTTGCCCCAGCTACTCTGGGCAGCTCCAAACAAAACATGAAAACATCAACCCTTAAAAACTTCCCTGAACATGGCTGCTTGTGGGTTTGCCTCAGGTATCTGCATGGCCAGGTCAGGATGCTGTGCTAGATGGGCTATTGGCCTGACCCAGAAGACTAGTCTTATGTTCTTGTGCTTCAGTTCTGACTTCCTCTTTGGCTTCTCGGCTTTGTCTCCTGATTTGTCCTGTGGGTCTCACTTAGCCAGCAGTTAGGAGGGCTGAGGGGGTGGCTCTATTGCTCCTTGTCCACAGCTCCTGGCCCACTTCCGACTGTTTTCCAGGAAACCGCCTGGCCACTGAGAAGATGGAAGGACCCCAGGAGCACCATTCTGCTAACCCAGCTGCCAAAACTACCAGATCATAGCAGGACAGAAGTCTGTGGAGCGGGTCTACCATAAACCTCTCAGGACATTCCTCAGCCCATGCCCACACACACTCTCCCCAGGCCACAGACAAAAGAACAATAAAAATAAAAGAAAAAAAGAAAAATACAAAATACAGAAAAAGATAAAAAACATTTAAAAAAGAAGAACAAACACATCAATCTTTCCATATCATATATTCATATTGTTGCTTCCCTGACCTCCTCACACCTCCCTTTTTTGTATTCCAGTTCAGTTAGTTAATTCAGCAGTTTCTTTCCCTCTTTATTTTTATCTTAATCCTTTAACTTAATATAATATAACTTTGAGTTCTCACCTGTTATTAATCTATTTTTCATAACCTTTAAAACGTTGCTGCTTAAACCACTTAACTTCATTCTGACATCATTCTAACATTCATTAATTTTGCAATATTTCTGTAAATAGTCTTTAAATTTCTTCCAATCTTCTTCCACCGACTCTTCTCCCTGGTCTCGGATTCTGCCAGTCATTTCCGCCAGTTCCATGTAATCTATCACCTTCATCTGCCATTCTTCCAGGGTGGGTAGATCTTGCGTCTTCCAATACTTTGCAATAAGTATTCTTGCTGCTGTTGTGGCGTACATAAAGAAAGTTCTGTCCTTCTTTGGCACCATTTGGCCGACCATGCCCAGGAGAAAGGCCTCTGGTTTCTTCAGAAAGGTATATTTAAATACCCTTTTCAGTTCATTATAAATCATCTCCCAGAAAGCCTTAATCCTTGGGCACGTCCACCAAAGGTGAAAGAAGAAGAAGAAGAAGAAGAAGAGTTTGGATTTGATATCCCGCCTTTCACTCCCCTTCAGGAGTCTCAAAGCGGCTAACATTCTCCTTTCCCTTCCTCCCCCACAAGAAACACTCTGTGAGGTGAGTGGGGCTGAGAGACTTCACAGAAGTGTGACTGGCCCAAGGTCACCCAGCAGCTGCATGTGGAGGAGCGGAGACATGAACCCGGTTTCCCAGATTACGTGACTACTGCTCTTAACCACTACACCACACTGGCACTGAACGTACCTTCAGTTTCCTTACATTTCCAACATTTATTATCGGGCAAATGGTAGATTTTTGCAAGCTTGACTGGTGTCATGTACCACCTGTATATCATTTTCATAATATTCTCTCTTAAGGCATTGCATGCCATAAACTTCATACCTGTGGTCCATAACTGTTCCCAGTCAGCCATCATTATGTTATGTCCAACATCTTGTGCCCATTTAATCATAGCAGATTTCACCGTTTCATCCTGTGTATTCCATTTCAACAGCAAGTTATACATCTTTGACAAAATCTTAGTTTTGGGTTCTAACAGTTCTGTTTCTAATTTTGATTTTCCCACCTGGAAGCCAGTTTTCTTGTCCAAATTATATGCCTCCATTATCTGATAATAATGAAGCCAGTCTCGCACTTTGTTTTTTAATTTCTCAAAACTCTGCAATTTCAGTCTATCTCCCTCTTGTTCCAAAATTTCCCAATATTTCGGCCATCTAACCTCCATATTAAGCTTTTTCTGAGCTTTCGCTTCCATCGGTGACAGCCACCTTGGGGTTTTGTTTTCCAGTAAGTCCTTATATCTTATCCAGACATTAAACAATGCTTTCCTGACAATATGGTTTTTAAATGCTTTATGTGCTTTGACCTTGTCGTACCACAAATATGCATGCCATCCAAATACATTATTAAAACCTTCTAAATCCAAAATGTCTGCGTTTTCCAGAAGTAGCCATTCTTTCAACCAGCAAAAAGCTGCTGATTCATAATAAAGTTTAAGGTCTGGCAGGGCAAATCCACCTCTTTCCTTTGCATCTGTTAGTATTTTAAATTTTATTCTAGGTTTCTTGCCCTGCCAGACAAATGAAACAGTCCATTTTGTCCAAAATTTGCAATGTTTGAAACAAAAACAGCATTCTAGGCAATACATTCATTTTTATAGCAGCGATACGGCCTAGCAGTGAAAGCTTTAAATTTGACCAAATTTCTAAGTCTTTTTTCACTTCAATCCAACATTTTTCATAATTGTCTTTAAATAGATTCCCATTTTTAGCTGTCATGTTAATCCCCAGGTATTTCACTTTCTTAACCACTGTTAAACCTGTCTCATTCTAAAACCTCTCTTTCTCCATCACAGTTAAATTTTTCTCTAAAACCTTTGTTTTTAACTTATTCAGTTTAAATTCTGCAACTATGGCCCTCAGGCTGCAAAGGTTTCCCCACCGCTGATATCAATGAAGGCTGCCATCCTATACTCACTTACCTGGGAGCAAGCCCCACATCTTGGGACTTGCTCCTGAGTGGAAGCACCTGCTAATTGCCCGACTGTCCATTAGGAAACTTCGCCGCGCATGAAATTCATCAAACCAAGTGAAAGCCAAGACCTCACCCTCCAAAACGGGAGCAAGCATTTTGATGTTTAGAAACAGGTGACAACATAGGGAATTTTTTTTGCAGGTCTGGGACGGTTACGTCAGGGGTTTGCCAATCTGCTATGCTTCCAGCGACGTATAACTGAAACACTTTGATCTGTGTCAGAAAGGATGGAGCCAGCAGGGGGCAATAGCGGCCCAAATATTTTTTTTCATTTCCTCCACCCTCACCACCCCAAATCTCTGCCTGCCCTACGGAAGGTGTTCTTCAAAAAACACAGGGAGTTTGTCATCCCTGAATCAAGAGCAGTCCTTGGGCCACCCAGCATGCCAGTCCTCTTTTAATCTCCTTTCTCCTCCCTCTCTTCTACCTCCTCCCCATCTGAAAGGCAGGTGATAGGAAGCTATGTTAATCTTGTTGGAAGAAAGCGAGGCACGTTGATGGGCGATGAACACACTATAGAAAAGTTTACTCTGTTATGGTTTGGAACTGTAGTAACCATAGAATCCCTTCGATAGCTTCAAGCCAGGATCACTTGACTGGGAAAATGTGCTGGAAAGTGTGGGTTAATGGTGATAGTATCCTGTAACCTCTGGGCAAACAAATCAGAAAGGATACTTACTAAACAGGTCATTTAGAAAAGCCCTTAAGGTAAAAGGTAAAGGACCCCTGGATGGTTAAGTCCAGTCAAAACAGACTATAGGGTCGCAACGCTCATCTCCACTTTCAGGCTGAGGGAGCCAGCATTTGTCCACAGCCAGCTTTTCGGGTCATGTGGCCAACAGGACTAAACCACTGACAAAAGCCAGAGTGCACAGAAACGCTGTTTACCTTCCTGCCACAGCAGTACCTATTTATCTACTTGCTTTCAAACTGCTAGGTTGGCAGGAGCTGGGACAGAAAAGCCCTTAGCATTATAGCATTAGCACAGTATGGTGTTGTAGTGCTATACCTTAAAAAGGTGCAATATTGTTATAAATATTTCTTATTAAATTAATTAATTTATTTAATAATAATTGAAAGATTGATTTAAAATTTTAAAAATGAGTTATAAAACAGCACCCGGCGAATGGCCCAAATGCCCCCAGCCCCAGCAGCTCAGGTGTGAATGGGACCCAGCAAGAGGTTTGCATGGAAAAAGCACAAGACTCTCAATAGTGTAGGAAATCGGAGCCCCTCCAGTCTTATTGCAGGTGAATTCTGTAACATGTTCTTGACACAATCATAGTGCATTAGTGGGGGACTCATTCTGCTTTATTAGTTGCCCTGTGGTGCTGCCACAATACCGTTGTCCAGGCATGGGGGCAGCTACAGCAAAAGCTGGACAAAAACGAAATGGAGCATTTTGTGGTCTAAAAGGTTTGCAGGCACAAGCGGTATGGAAAGCGGGATTATGTGTGACTGCCCCGATAGCAACCGTCCTGAATGTGCAATTAAAAGGATGTCTGTAAGGGCCCTGGATGGCCTTTCTGCTTGCAGCTGACGACAGAAGAGCCATAACCCTTCTGGAAGGAGCTTTGCATTTCCCTCGAGTATTAAATGCTCCAGCATCTAGCTACAGAGGCTGCTGCAGCGCTCGGGTACAAATTGCGTCACGCGTCCCAGGAATGGGCTGCAGCTTAAATTAAGCCCCCAGGGGGTGGGGGAGAGAGAAAAGAAATGGTTATAAATGTGGAAGTTGCGAAACGGGTCAGACCTTCCACTTCAGAACCAAAGCCAGCATACCCCTGGGGTTAGGAGGGCAACTCCTTCTCAGTTGTTTGCCCTGAACAGCTGTTGCTTGCTTAGCCCAAGTGATACGGCCACAAAGACCGAATCCCATACGAGGGTAAACAACATGTCAGCTAGTAATTAATGTCCCAAATGTCCTGGCATTACTTCGTCCTGCGTCAGCACTTGCCACAGATTAAAGTTTCCTTTTGTAATGGGATAAAATTAATTTTTAATAAAACGCCCGGCATATGTGTACAGCACAGTATGCGAGCTCATTTTAATTCAGGGCGAGCTTAAGGTCTCTCAGCTTTGGTGGAGGGTGGAGAGGCAAGGAGTTCATCTAAGACAGGGGAGAAACAGGGGAGAGGCAGCAGGAAGTCAGAAACACCAGAGAGGGGGGCAGTGGATGAACCTGTTTCCTGCTTCTGTTTGGTGGCCCTAACATCTGGGACAAGAAGCAGAAGGCCATTCTCCTGCCCTCACTTTCACCTCCAAATTTTGAATCACTTTGCGACCTGTCTACTTTGATTAATTTAAGGGAACTGCTAAGAATTCTGAGCTCCTTGGAGGAATGTTGGCATCTAACTACATGAGTTAAGCCCTCAGCAGAGTTATGTTGGTTATACTATAGGAGAGGCACATACAACAGGCAGATCATGATCTACCAGTAGATCACTGGCCGTCCGTGGTAGATTACTGGTAGATCACTGGCTCCCTCCAAAGAAGCTCAACAACTTTGGCTCCCCTAAAAAAGCTAATTTTTTTGCCCTGCACCCCCCAAAAAATGGGGCTTTCCCCCTCCCTAAAAAAAGCAAGCTCAACAACTTTGACCTGAAAAGGGGGTAGATCACTGCCAGTTTTTAACTCTGTAAGAAGTAGATCGCAGTCTTTTGGGAGTTGGCCACCCCTGCTATAGGAGGTACAGTGGTACCTCTGGCTACGTACTTAATTTGTTCCGGAGGTCCATTCTTAACCTGAAATTGTTCTTAACCTGAAGCACCACTTTAGCTAATGGGGCCTCCCGCTGCCGCTGTGCCACCGCTGCACGATTTCTGTTCTCATCCTGAAGCAAAGTTCTTAACCCAAGGTACTATTTCTGGGTTCGTGGAGTCTGTAACCTGAAGCGTATGTAACCCGAGGTACCACTGTATGGGGAACCTTTACTGAACAGCAACTCCCACCAGCTCCAGCAAGCACAGCCATTGGCCAGGGGTAGTGGGAGTCGAAGTTCAGCAACATCTGGAGGGCCAAAGGTTCCCTGCACTTGTACTTGAGTGTGACTGAACAGAGGGAAAGTTGAACAGAATTTATATGGTTGTGTAAATGCAGATATGGCTGTACATATACAGTGGTACTTCGGTTTACAAACTTAATCTGTTCTGGAAGTCTGTTCTTAAACAGAAACCATTCTTAAACTGAGGCGTGCTTTTCTTAATGAGGCCTCCGGCTGCCGGTGCCTTTCCATCATTCTGCTTCCATTCCTAGACCAAGGTAAAGTTCACAAACCGGGACACCACTTCCGGTTTTGCGGAGTTCGTAAACCGAATAGTTCGTAAACAGGGCTGTACCTGTACCGAGGTACCACTGTACTATATATACCAAGAGAAGCGGGTGGCGCTTTGGTCTAAACCACTGAGCCTTGCACTCTGGTTTCTGTCACGGTGTTCCATTGCACCAGAAGCGATATTTAGTCATGCTGGCCACATGACCCGGAAATAGCTGTTCAGGGGTTCTTTACCTTTTACATATACTATTAGCAGAGCCAGTGTAGAGGTTAGGGGACAAGACCACCCCCTGCTGATGAGTGGCTTGCCTAGGTGTCTCCCCACGTTGGGAGAACCCTGTGGTAATTTGACAGAAAAGCTCTTCAAGCATACAAATCAATACTGATTTGTAAGCACAATGTGCCTGGGGTCCTAAGGGTGCGCACCTGGAAGATACAACCTTTAAGATCAGTAGGACTTACCAAAGGGAGAGCTTGTTTGGAGTCAGAGCATTGATGTGACTGATGCCATTCTTGTTAACATAGAGGTTTTCAATCCCAGTCACTTAGTCAGATAGGGTTCTAGCCCAAGCTGGTGGGTTCCAGACAATCCTTCAGATTCGTGTCAAAGTTCATTTTTTGCAGAAGGCAAGGCAAAGTTAATGTTCTAGGTAGCACCCTGGACAGCTCTGTGTGGTGCTAAAGCTGGAGATTCCTAAGTACAGGCTCAGATGTTGCTTCAGCAACAGACCATCCCAGACCGGGACCTTCAGAGACCTTCAGCCCCATATGGGTGGTTAGCTCTGCCTTCATTGAAAGAAGCTTCTTCCAATTAATAGAGCATTGCCTGCTTCAGCAGCCACTTGTCCCAAGCATAGAACTGTAGAGTTGGAAGGGACCACAAGGGCCATCTAGTCTACCATGACTGACCACCTCATCGAGGAGCCCCTAATAAGTTCCAGGGGGACACAATGAGTAGATTCCTGAGATATCACTTCAGTCTCCTTGTGCCTTTCAGGCTTTTATGCAACCCTAAAGCTGCTTTGCATGCAGGAACTTTTCCTGCATGCAAATTGCATTTGCTGGGTTGGGGTGCTCAGTTCTCTGTGTTCCCCCCTCATCATCTCCCCTCCCCTCCCAACAAAGTTGATGACTATTCTGTAACAAAAAGAGACACATTATGTTCCATCAAAACAACCCAAAGTCATAAAATATAATTTAATTCCTCGAGGAGGGTGAAGCTGTAAGTGGTAATTATCACAAATGTTCTTCTATTTTTATGCTAACACTCTCTCTTCTCTCTTTCTCTCTCCCCGTAACTAAAATTGCCGCTGCGGCAAAATGCAGCTTTTACCACCAGCTACAAAACCAGCATGGGGGCGGAGGGGGAGGCGTTCCAGTGTCCCTGGATCCATGAGATGAGGGTCAGCAGGAACCAAAACGAGATGCATGTGAGAAAGTGATGATCTGGGGAATGGGTCCACATGGAAGGGTCCCCTTTCCTTATGTCAACAGGATGCCTTCCAGGTGTCATCAGACTCCAACTCCCATTAGCCAGAGCCAATGTGTCCAGTGATCAGGGATGATGGGACTTGTAGTCCAGTGAGAAATGGAGGACGCCACATTGGCTACCCTTGGTGTCTTTGACCCGCCATTCCTGCCAAATTTGCAACTTCAGCCTCTAATTAGTTCTAAGCAATGTGGTGGTTGCCTCACTTAAATGATAATTGGGGGGGGAGAACACCCCTGGATGCTTCTCCTGAGTTCCTTGGATGTCCCCCCAGAGTCCTTCTGGCCATTCCCATCCCTTGAGTTGACACTCCTTGCTTGTTGCTGGCCTGAGCTAGCTGAATGACCAACTGGAATTGAGTGATCTGCAGAAGCCGGCGCAATATGTTGATCATTTTTTACTTCCCACAATGCCCTGCTGTAGCATCACTCTGGGGCAATGTGCAACATTTTTAATGGTGAGCTGGTCACATGCCCTGTGAAAACCAAGCCAAAGGCAATTGTCAGCCCAATTGCGTAGTAGCTATTGAATCTTGGCACCTGCAAAGACTCAAAGTCAAGGGCAGCTTTCCCCAACCTGGTTGCCCTCTGGAAGTTGCTGAACCACAACTCCCATCAGGCCCAGCCAACATGGACAATGGTCAGGGATGATGGGAATTGTAGTCCAACAACATCTGAAGGACACCAGGCTAAGAAAGGCAACGTGGAGACTTGTGTTCACATTAGCATTTAAAAACAACAACATGAGGATGATGTATCTCTAAAATTCCCTTAAGGCAAAACAGGGATGTTGTTATTTAGTCGTCTCAGTTGTGTTTGACTCTCCGTGATTCCATGACCCAGAATATGCCTTGGAAACTCTCACTTTCTTCACAAAGCTTCTCCTTTTTTATGTCCATGGAGTTTTCTTTGCAAAATACTGGAGTGGTTTGCCAGTTCCTCCTCCAGGTGGATCACATTTAGTCTAAACTCTCGGCTATGACCTGTCCATCTTGGGTGGCCCTGCATGGCATAGCTCATAGCTTCTCTGAGTTATTCAAGCCCCTTCACCACGACAAGGCAGTGATCCATGAAGGGGAAAGCAGGGCTAGCCTCTGATAATTTGAGAACAACAACTGGAGTGTATGACTGCAGAAAGATGCTTACTTTGTGTGTGGCCGAGAGTGCAGACAAAAGAACTGATGGGAAGGAAGTCAAACGACCATGTGGCTGGTATGGTTTGAGAGTAGTAGAGGGAGGCCAATGAACCCTGAAAGCACTTTTTGGCATCTCCTAAGCAGATCGCGTCGTGCTCTTCTGCACTCGCAGGCCCCATTTGGGGCGTGGGGGACAAGTGGTAGGAGATCATGCCGCATACTTGTCAGGCAGCAAATCCTGTCAAAGCAAAGGTGGGGGAGTAATCTCCGCGGATAAGTTTTTCTGCAGTTTCAAAAATCAAGGAAATATTATCTAATAGTACTTAAAACACACACGTGAACGCACATGCAGCACTTGTTGCTATAACAACCGTGCGGCCTTCTCAGTCTCCACTGTGCAAGCTGCATCTCATGTCACAGCTTCAGTCAAAGTAAAGGGAAAGTTTTCTTTCCCCTCCTATCTTCAAATGTAACCAGTCTCTCTTCACAGGCAGCCCTGTCTCAGGCAGCCTCGGCCCAGTATATCTGAAGGAGCATCTCCACCCCCGTTGTTCTGCCTGGACACTGAGGTCCAGCGCCGAGGGCCTTCTGGCGGTTCCCTCATTGCGAGAAGCAAAGCTACAGGGAACCAGGCAGAGGGCCTTCTTGGTAATGGTTCCCACCCTGTGGAACACCCTCCCATCAGATGTCAAAGAGATAAACAACTACCTGACATTTAGAAGACATCTGAAGGCAGCCCTGTTCAGGCAAGTTTTTAATGTGTGACATTTTAATGTATTTTTAATCTTGGTTGGAAGCTGCCCAGAGTGGCTGGGGAAACCCAGCCAGATGGGCAGAGTACAAATAATAAATTATTGTTATTATTATTATTTCACAGAGGTTTTAGCTTCCTGCTCCTTCTAAATGTCCATATCCACAATTCCCAAATCTATTTCCCCTCCACTTCTGACATTTAGTCTTCCGTCCAGTCTTGTATCTCTCGCTGCCTCACTGACATTTCCCTCCAAATGACTCAC
The DNA here is from genome assembly GCF_965113315.1 of Podarcis vaucheri. Classification (NCBI taxonomy): domain Eukaryota; kingdom Metazoa; phylum Chordata; class Lepidosauria; order Squamata; family Lacertidae; genus Podarcis; species Podarcis vaucheri. The sequence goes on from NC_138751.1 coordinate 29,222,126, forward strand.
CGGTGTCTCAGACTGAAAATGGCAGCACCTCAGAAACTCCACCAACCAGGAAGGCAGCTGAGGCCTCGGCCTAGCAAGCGCCATGTGACTCAGCTTAGGCCTCAGAGTCCCTGTCCATCCTTGAGCTTACCCAGGCTATCTGCTTTATGGTGTGGATGTGGCCAGCTTTTGGTTGGTGCCATGGTAAAGGTAAAAAAGGTAAAGGACCCCTGACAGTTAAGTCCAGTCGTAAACGACTCTGGGGTTGCGGCGCTCATCTCACTTTACTGGCCGAGGGAGCCGGCGTACAGCTTCCAGGTCATGTGGCCAGCATGACTAAGCCACTTCTGGCGAACCAGAGTAGTGCACAGAAACGCCGTTTACCTTCCCGCCGGAGTGGTACCTATTTATCTACTTGCACTTTGATGTGCTTTCAAACTGCTAGGTTGGCAGGAGCAGGGACCGAGCAACGGGAGCTCACCCTGTCGTCACGGGGATTCGAACCGCCAACCTTCCGATCGGCAAGCTGCTGCTCCCAAGCTCTTGCATGGAGCTAGCCAAAGTCCTGAAGACCTTGCTTGCCACTGCCTGTGGGACATACTTACTAGAACCAATCCAGCAGTGATGGGAACCATCATGTTCATGTGTTCCACGCTTGCCCCATTCACATAGAGTTGTGGTCGAATCGGCCTTCATCAACCTGGCAACCCTGAGACGTTTGGGGCTGATGGACGTTATAGTCCAACATATCTCAAGGATACCTAGTTAGCCAAAGCTGGCCTAATTTTTATAACAGGTGAGCTGATCTCTCCCTCCTCACTTTTTAGCACTTTAGTCGGAAGAGAGCCATTGGCTGTAGAGGAAAACGTCTGAAGTCAACCAGTTCAAGGTGATATGATATGAGAAGTGGGCAGAGTTCAGTAACACATACATCTTGTGTGGGCAACTTATTGTAAAAAAGGGGGGGAGATCCACTCTGCCTTCCCCGTGCCCCCCCCAAATACTGGACACAACTCGGTGTGCCTGCTCAGGGGCCACTGCAGTCCAAAAGAGCTGTGAAGGGAACAAAGGGAGCCGTGTTAGTCTCGTTGCAGCGGAAACAACAAAGCATCACTTTAAAGACCAACACATTCATTAAGGCGTAATCTATCCTGGACTAAGTTCACACTTCATCAGATAAAGTGGACTCTAGCCTTTGTGGCTCTTTCTAGGCAGTGAGATGGGCAAAAGGGCAACCCCCCCCCCCCATTTCTTAATTGGCAAAGTACATGTTTTCTTTTCAGATGCTTCCAGATTCAGCTCCCAGCACCTCCATTTCCAAAAAGGAGTTGTCAAGGAGCACATTCCCTCAAGGGTGATCTGACAGGGTCCGAATATCAGGAGCAGGTAGAGGCGGTGCCGGATTAAACCCTGTGGAGACTCCTAGGCAGTCAAAACCTCTCCTGCCCCTCGCAAATTATCTTCTAATATTGATTGTCATATTTTTCAATATCAAATCAATATTATCTTGATCCGTTGTTGTGAGGTCCCCATAAGGTGTGGGGCCCATAGGCTTACTCTGCCTATTTTGTAATCCAGCACTGGGTAGAGGCAGAGATAAATGTGGCTTAAGCCACATCCCCTCTCATATCTTAAACCCCACTCTCTCTCTTTTCTATCACTCCCTCTTCTTTCTACCACCTCCTCCCTCCCCATCCCCTCCATGCTCCATTTCAGCCACAGATCCCTCTCTTTCTTATTTCTGTCACCCACTTCTCTAACCCACCATTCCTCCCCACTCAGCAGACTACCAGGGGAAGAGATTATCATTTTTGCCCGATATCTGAACTGATCACTCGGCAGAAGGCTTTGGATATTAAGCCAGAGCCCCATGAAGATATAAGTCTGCAGGCTGTCTGTCCCTGGTTTCAAAGGAGAAGGCAGAGAACAAGGGTAGGAAATAACTCTTCTTGAGACACTGGGCTATCCATCACAGTTAGGCAGCAGTAGGCCAGATGGACCAATGGCCTCATAAGGTGGCTTCTTATTTTCAAGTCACCACCACTCACCCTTTTGGGGAAAGCAGCTGGAGGATGTGCTGGGACTGAGCTCAGCTGCCTGGCTCCTTAATGCGCATGGGTGGCACTGTGGCCTAAACCACTGAGCATCATGGGCTTGCTGAGCAGAAGGCCAGCAGTTTGAATCCGTGCAACGGGGTGAACTCCCGTTGCTCTGTCCCAGCTCCTGCCAACCTAGCAGTTCGAAAGCACACCAGTGCAAGTAGATAAATAGGTACCGCTCCAGCAGGAAGGTAAACGGCATTTCCGTGCGCTCTGGTTTCCATCATGGTGTCCCGTTGCACCAGAAGCATTTAGTCATGCTGGCCACATGACCTGGAAAGCTGTCTGTGGATAAACGCCGGCTCCCTCAGCCTGAAAGTTAGATGTGCGCCGCAATCCCATAGTTGCCTTTGACTGGACTTAACCGTTCAGAGGTCCTTTACCTTTTAATGCACATGCATGACCTACTCAGCCCAAATATGCACACTAAGTGGAAATGCTACTACTTACCGCCCCAACGCTGCCGCCCAAACACAAACACGTACACCAGAAATCCCGGTTTATTAAAAAAATGCACAAGCTCAAACATTTAAACTGAAAACAAGATACTGTCAACTGACCCAGAGGTCAAAAAGCTGTCTAGGCTAGGTTCCCCTCGCCCTCCATCAGTTGTAACCCGAATCTTAGTTCAAAGTTCTGTTCCCCGGGATTACCTGGAGGGCTGATCATGTGTAGGGGATACTCGCCGTGTAAGCCAGCCCTATAAGAACAGGCAGGGAGCCTCATAGGGCTTCAAAACAGCACTCCTTGTTCTGCAAAGAGCCTGGCATATATATATATGCTGCCTTCATGCTTTCAAGCTTCTCTCCAAAGCTGTGAGGATTGTATAACCAGGCAGGTATAATTGGCAGGCTTTCTCTCTCCCGCCTCCAGCTTTTGTACAACATGCGGGCAGAGTCTGCCTCTCCAGAGGGCCCTGGGTGACTCACGGCTCTTCTGTGCCCACCTGCGATGGGCTTTCTGGACCAAGATGGGAAGCTCTTTTGCTCACTATCCTGGGGAAAGGGGAAATCCTCAAAGAGCCAAAGGAAAAAGAGGCAAAACACAGAAGCATGTGAAAGGATGTTTACTAGTGTGAGTCAACACTGGGCATTTTAAAACCATAGGATTCTGGTGATCTCTGGAACATCTTTAGTGGCCTTTCAGATGTTGATGGGCTGTCTCCAGGGCCAGATTTAGATGGAGAGGCCCTAGGCTACTCCACTTTTGAGGCCCCTCCCCATCCCCACCCTGACAACTAGAAAAAAATTGAGTGAAACCAAGAATGATGACGGGTATTTAAAATTCTGCAATTCACAATTTCTCCTCTAAAGAACATAAGATATTATTGTTAAATACCATGGTGATTTTAAAAAATGCTTAAAATTAACACTGAGAAACTTCTGCAATAACTGAACTTTGTAAACCTTCTGCGGCCTAAGCAGGCCGCAGGCCGGGTCATCCTCTTATATACCTGCTGGGATTGACAAGGCATCTGACCCTCACCTTAATCTCATAGCTCTACTGTAGCTGCCTCTGATTAGTTCATTTAACTCTTGGGGGAAATAATTAGCATCACATGTCATGTGCATGGAAGTTCCTGAACCAATTAATGAACTAGAAAAATTACTCTTAATAGCACCAGTTTTCCTATACCTTGATATTGCTGGATAGTTTTGATGAATTGCAAAAGCATTTTTAGTTTGCTTTCTGTTGCCACTCTGGAACTTTTCTTTATTAGTGCCACTTTGTTTTGTACGATTCCTTGCAAATGAAGGAAAACAACTTTTCTGCTTGTATATGTTGATAATATAATTTTGGTTACTAAGGACAAACAAGATTTTACAAAAACAAGATTGGGTGCAGGCCTGTCCAGGACATAGGCGTCCTGACTGTGACAAAGGTGACCTCTGTGCTTGCTTGCTTGCTTCCTTGCTTGATTAACAGCTGTTGGGAACTTTAAGGTCCCTGCTCTCCCTTCTTATGGTCTTTGTAATGGACCTGGAGACTCCAATAGAGAGCATTCCATGTCAAGAAGGAGGGCAAGTGGGCACCCTATCAAATGACAGGGCAGGAGGTACACAGAGCAGGGCCTCTTCACTGGTGGTGCCCATTGTATGCCTTGCTCTTCCCAGACCTGCTCTTTTGGCCTGTATTTTGGAGCTTTATAATTTAGGAAGACTTTGGAAGAACTGGTTGACAAGTCTTATCAGTTGCTGACGTATGAGCGGAATTTATTTGTTGCTATTCTGTGTTTCTGGTGCATCAGGGTTTACACCAGCATAATAGAGTTGGTCAGGATGCCAGAAGGAATACAATTTATGAGCTTTCTCCATTATCTGCACAGCAGGGGGTGTTCAGTCAACAGTGCAAAGGCTGAGCGGAAGCATTCACTGCTGGTTACCTGCTTTCAGCAATAGGGGTCACTGTTTGCTAGTACCCAGTTGGTTACTCTAGAGCTCCCTATTGGTGGCTCTTCAATAATTCACAAAATACACAAGATTCATAAAGCAGTAACATACCAAATCTCCTTTGCTACATATTGGGTGTATATTTCAGCGGACTTCTTAGAGCTCATCTGCACTTTCTTTTGTTCCACAATTTCGAGGCACAGGTCAGAGAGGTTTTTTCTTTTGCCCGCCACTTTCCACAGGGAAAAACCCCACTGTTACCTGTTGAAACAGAACAAAAGTCAATCCTCAGAAAGCTTGTTTCTCTTTTGTTCCAGTTCTGCAGTAAAGAATGAGTTTTTAGTTTGTTTTTCTGAGGAAAGCGGCAGGATAAAAGAAAAGCCTCTCAGACCCTCGCCTAGAAATCACATGGCAAACAGAATAAAACATGGGACAAACAGAAGTGAGAAAGAATCCTGAAAGCAGGGTGGTCCAACTTTTTATACCAAGTAGGCTGCAAAAGTACTTTGATGGAACTGCCTGGTCATGTGGGGAGGGAGCCCAAAATTTGACACCTCCCTAGCCCTCGTGCTGCCTTCCCAAAGCCGGATAACTGAGGCGCTGGGCTTTGGGAAGGTGGCATGAAGCTCTGGCAGGGTCCACCTCCTTCCCTAAGCTGGAAAAGTGCTAACTAACTTTTGGGAAGGAGAAAGTAGGACTCTAGGACCCTGTGAGACCCCTTATACCTCTTTCCCAAAGCCCAGAGCCTTGCTTACTTGGCTTTGGGAAGGCTGTGGGGTGAGGTGTCCAATGTTTCTGAGGGCCACCAAAAAGGCCTTGAGGGCCACATGAAGAAGCAACAAATGGGACTCCCCCTTCTCAAGTCAAGATGCATCGTACCCAAGATGAGGCAAATTTTATGTTGGCAAGCTGTGGCAGAAAATCCGTCTCACCCTTACAGTAAAAACACAGCAACTATAAATTATTTAGCCATTTGATGCCCTTTCATGACACTCAGAATTAGCTGCCTGAGGCAGCCGCCTCATTTTGTCAAATGGCCTAGCAGAAACAAACAAACCCAGAGATGGAGTTTTCCGAGATTGTTCAAGCCTTGCATTGGACAGGAAATGGTGTACCTGAGTGGGAATCCATGAAAGACTGCTCTTTGAGGGCTGGTGCAAAGGAAGGAGCTGCCTGCAGGCAAACAGGCAAACGAGAACAGCCCAAACATAGGCTGTTGAAAGGACAAACATGATGAGACTATATCTCAGTGGTAGAGGAAGCTCTATAATCCAGAGGAACAATCATAGGCGCCGACTCCATGGGGCTTGAGGGGGCTTGAGCCCCCTCAAAAAAAATTTGGGGGGGGCTCAGCCCCCCCAATAATCTCGGGCGCCGCCGCCGTCCCCCGCCTCCTCCCCACCTGCTCCCTCGCCAGCCAGCCAGCCGCGCGCCCTAGCCAGAGAGCCCCGGCCGTCCCCCGCGAGATTAGGGAATCCCCGGGGGCGGGGGCTCCAGCCTCTAGCCCCAGGTTTCCCGCCTATCAGCTGTTCCGGAGCTGATTAATAGGCAGCAGCACGCTCTCCCCTATTCGCTCACGAGGGGGCGATGCCACTTTATTTGCATATTCATGAGCTTATTTGCATATTCATGAGCTTATTTACATTTCACGAGCTTTCCCGGGCCCCCCCAATATTTTTTATAAGTCCGCGTCCCTGGGAACAATAGCATTATTAAATTCCACTTAAGATACAATAACATTTATTTTAAAAAATGGAAAGTTACTCTTAGTTTATCAAGTGCCTTATTAAACATCATATACAACCATGCATGTAAGAAAAGCCCAACAGTTTTTCTCCCCTGCAGCTTGGGGAGGGGGGATTTCAAAAGGTAGGCTAGAGGCTGTTTAACCCTTTCACCCACCCACTGCTTTTCTGTGCCAAGTCCCATCATGGCCCAGCTGCATATTTACTCACCAGTAAGCCCCAATCTACTCTGTGGGGCTTTCTCCCAGCGAAGCACCCATAGCATTGCAGCCTCTGTGACACAAATCAGGGTGGGTTGGAACGACTTGTGCCGCCACAAGTCCAATGTTGTCAGGGTACAATTTCCATTATCCCTGACCATTGGGCATGCTGGTTGGGACTGATATGTGTTATGAGTCCAGCAACATTTGAACAGCTAAGGTTCCCCATTTGCAATTTAAACGTTCTTCATTAAAGTGAAAGAATACAGATTTTCTGGATGCAGTTTTTTAAAATATAAAATATATGCAATTATATATAGGCCTGAGTCTATACATAGCTCTGATAATAAGGAATGCATGAACTGTTCAATGTCTCTCACATCTCTCATACTCTCCAGGGGGCCCTGGCAAATCATTGCCTTTCAGGGAAATCTTAGGAGTTGTGTCATTTTCCTTGCGTGCAGTCGCACGTGGTGGAACAGCAGCGGGGAGCTAGGACATGTTGTCAGACTACCATTCCCATCTTCTTCACTACAGAGTTCTGCAAGGCCAGCACAGAGACAAAGGAGAGGGAGGGGGCTTCCAGGCAGTGACAGCCTCCAGATTGCTTGTAAATAGGGAGGCTGGCTGAGAGCAGACTGGGTTTGGTGGGTCAGTGCCCCTTTTGCCCCAATGGACCCTCCTCCTCTGGGTAGCTGCCACTGGCTGCTTGCTCCTTGGTTTTGCCTGGCAAGAGCAAGCCAACAAGGCAGAGGAGCAGAAGCAGTTGGCAACACTGACAGCATACCCTCCCACATTGCCCCAATGAAAATAGGGACATCCTATTCCATAATAATGATGATGATGATTTTATTATTTATACCCCGCTCGCCAATCTGGGCGGCTTCCAAAATATATAAAAACATAATGAAACATTACACATTAAAAGACTCCCCTACACAGGGCTGCCTTCAGGTGTCTTCTAAAGGCTGTAGAGTTAGTTATCTCCTAGGCTTGGGGGACACAGAACCCGCTACCATCCAATGAAAATAGGGACATCCTAAGGGAAAGCAGGACATTCTGGGATCAAATCAGAAACCGGGATGGCTTCTGTAAATCCTGGGCTGTCCCTGGACAGTAGGGACACTTGGAGGGTTTGTGACAGTGAGCGGGTAGACTCTCAGAGATAAAGGGGGTGTCTTGTGAGTGTTTTGCCACCCCTCACAAAACCTGGAGCCAGCACTTTCATTAAATGAGTTGCAGCGATATTTCCCCCATTTTGTCCAGCAGAGCAAGAGGGCAGCTTAATTATAACACGGAGAAGGCCACAGCCTGGAATCCTCTCTCATTTGCCCACATCCCTCTAAAAATATATAAAGAGAACAGACAGATTTGCTCCCACACACAAAACTTCTTTTTTTTGACAACAATCCAGGTATGTAGAAAACAGAGCGGAGCTTCTGGCTGGACGTTTCTGTCAGGGTAAATATTTTTCTTCTTGCTAGAACGGTTGGAAGCCAGCCATGGAGGCAGTTGAGTTGCCTTGAAAATCCCAGAGTTTCAGCTGCTGAGGACTTTCGTCCCTGCTTTCTGAGCCACGCTAAACATTCTGTAATGAATCATGCCCGCCAAATTGTGGGATTTTGCTGCCTCTGGGAGATCCCTTGGAAGGGGACAGAGATCTCGGAACCCAGCAGAACCTAGCAGAGTTCTTCTTCTTTTTTGAAAACATCACCACAAAACATTTATGTATGGGGGCACTGGGGTGGTAAACTGTTTTACCAGAATTCTGACGGGGACTGCCATAAGTTAGAATATTGGTTGCCAGGATAAGCTTGGGCCCCTGTGAAATTTCTAATAAGAAGATTCAGTTGGGTTTTGCTCATGCACAGATCCTGACTGCCATACCTAGAAGTGGGAAATGATATTCCCCCTGGTCATTAGATTGGCTTATGATGAGGCTGTATTCTCCTGTAATAATAGGGATAATAACACATTCCATAACTGATAGGTCCACAGAATCATTTTCTCCTCCTGAAAGTTGACTTCTTCAGAAAGCCTGTCCTGTTCCAACCAGCTTTATCAGGGATGGCCTATCCTGTTTTGCCACCTGAGGCGAAATGAGAAGGTGCCGCCCTGAGCACACACAACACGAAGTGCAGCCCACCCCCAATGAAGCTTTGCTTACCTGGGTCACCCAAGATCACGATGGCAGCTGCCATAGCCATTTCTCCTCACTCCTCTGGTGGCAGAGGAAGGGGGCATGGCAATGGAGACGCCCCTTGGATTCTGCTGCCTGAGGCAGCTGCCTCAGTCTGCCCCATGGACAGGCCGGCCCTGAGCTTTGTGTTAACCCAGGGATGATGAACCTGTGGCCTTCTAGATGTTGGTGGACTACAATTCCCATCTTCCATTGCTGTTGGCCATGCTAGCTGGGGCTGATGGGAGACTGAGTCCAGCAACCTCTGGAGGTTCAAAGGCTCCCCATCCCTGCTTGGAAGGGTCAACAGCACCCAAATCCCACCTTCTTGAACCTTACAGAAAGTGACCAATAATCTTGTCGACACAGATATTGATTATGGGGGACATCCGGTTTCCTATTCTGTTCCAAGGAGAATTCAAAACAGCCTATACCAAAGTAAGGACATTCATGACTTAAGTGTGCCCTTTCTGGAGCAGAGGCTCTAGCATTCGTTTTAAATAGAGCCCTAACTGTTTGAAACCGAGGGCATGTTGTGTTTGAAAACCATCCATTTATAATCCTTTTGCTTCCTACTGCAATCAATGGGACTTAAAAGTACGTACTAAACATTGGCTGCACTGTCTCCCTGCCACTGGTAAGCTCTCTGGGGCAGGGTCTCTCACCTTGGTTGCTTTGCACAAAATAAATGCTAAATAGTAGTAGGCAATGGGATGTTAAAACGACTTCTCCAAGCATCAATAAAATTCACAAAGGGAAATGTTCTTACACCTCCGTCACCTTGGGCAATGCTGTTGCCCTGACTTCTCAGGTCCCTTCTGCCAGCACCAAGTGTTTCTCCCCCCCCCCCTCCTGTTGGGTCACAACCAATTCCTGGGGCTTATTTTATTCTGTCAGACGCCTCCAGAATAAATATCCAAGCCAAACAAGGAACGATGTGGCTGTTGGGTTAGAAGGGGCCACCCGGATTAAACTGGAGCCTGCAAGCTCACTAAGCTTGTTTGTGGAGGTGGCTTCTGAAGCCAAGGTTTTCCAGTTTGCTCTGCACATCTTGCTTGCTGTAAGTCAATGCCACAATGTCCAGAGCTGCTTGCCCCCTGGGCAAGCTGTTTTAGGGGGGCACCACCGTTTAATGGTGCTGGAATTATGGTGCTGGAGGAGACTCTTGAGAGTTCCATGGACTGCAAGAAGATCAAACCTCTCCATTCTGAAGGAAATCAGCCCTGAGTGCTCACTGGAAGGACAGATCCTGAAGCTGAGGCTCCAATACTTTGGCCACCTCATGAGAAGAGAAGACTCCCTGGAAAAGACCCTGATGTTGGGAAAGATGGAGGGCACAAGGAGAAGGGGACAACAGAGGACGAGATGGTTGGACAGTGTTCTCGAAGCTACAAACATGAGTCTGACCAAACTGCGGGAGGCAGTGGAAGACAGGAGTGCCTGGCGTGCTCTGGTCCATGGGGTCACGAAGAGTCGGACACGACTAAACAACTAAACAACCACAACACTGTTTAATGGAATTACTTGGCACCAGTAGAGGGCAAAGTGTTGTATCAAAGAATCATAGCATTGGAAGGGACACTGAAGACCATCTAATTCAGAGCTTTACAAACTTTCCATGTTGGTGACACACTCTTTAGACCTGCATCATTTCATGACACAGTAATTCAGTTTTACTAGCAAACCAGAGGTTAGTTTAACCTCTAGTTTGCTAGTAAAACTGAATTACTTTCCAGCCCCGGGCAAAGCATGGGGAACATCCGTGTGACACACCTACACACTGCAGCCGACACACTAACGTGTCACAACACAAGGTTTGGAAAGCTCTGATTTAAACCAACCCCCTGCAATGCAGGAATATGCAGCTGTCCCTTATGGGGATCGAACCTGCAACCTTGGTGTTATCAGCACCACACTCTAACCAGCTGAGCTATCCTTTGTCACAGGCTGCAGTGCTGTGCACGTTTGCTTTAACTTAACGGGTCTCACTTCTGAGCAAACATGTATAGGATTGTGCTGACAGCCTCTGTTTCCCGAGGAATGTAGAAATGAAAAACATTGGAGAAAAAGGTGGTGACAGAAGATTTTTTAAAGGCAGAGCATGACAGACAGAAAAAGTTGAGCCATGGGTGAGTGCTTTGATTGCAGGCAGGGCTATACTGTACCTATTGAGTCTGCATTTTCATCGCACAGATCTGATGTCGAACACAGTATTCAGTACCCTAACAATCTTAGTGGTTCACCTTTAGGTGTGTTTATTCTTGCCCTCTGATATAAACTTAGTGACGCAAGTAAGGCCCCTCCAGACTCATGTTTTATTATGGGTGTATTCTGCAACATGGGTGTATTCCGCAACAGTGCATTGGTGGTGGATTTGTTCTGCTTTATTGTTGTTCTGCGATGCTTCCTCAATGTTACCATGCTACTGCTGTCCGAAGGGACTACAGTGGGACCGAAAAACCCCAACCAAGAACATTTGTGACATGGAAAGTTGCTGTATTTTTTGCGCTTTCACTGCGCAGCGATCCCTCTTGCTGTTCTGGCTTCTGAGATTCAGAATATATTTTTTTCTTGTTTTCCTCCTCCAAAAACTAGGTGCGTCTTGTGGTCTGGTGCGTCTTATAGAGCGAAAAATATGGTATCAGATTTCAGCAGGATGTCACAGGATATGCACTGGTTGGAAATGAAGCAGTATAAGCACCTGAAAACATCTGCAGGTACAAATAGTATTGAAAACCAATACTACCCCAATGGCATAATGAACATGTGGAAGGGCCCTCGGTCTGCTTTTAAGGTTTCCTCTGCTGTTTTAGGTATTCTGAAAGTAGCCTGAAATCTGGTGTGCTGAAGGACGGTAGAAAAAAAATGATTTAAATTATCAAACAAAACAAAAAAGGTTATTGTGGGACATCCCAAAACCCAGAGAAGAATGTGAGCAGGTTTTCTGGTCAGCATTCCATACGGACTATACCTTTAAAGCACATTCAAAGTGCATTCTTTCCCTCAAAGAATTCTGGGGCCTGTATTTTGCCCCTCACAGAGTTCCAATTCCCAGCAACTGTAACAAACTACAGTGCCCAGAATTCTTTGAGGGATAGAATGTGCTGCAAATGTGCCTTTACGGTACAACGTGTGCCCAGCCACTAGTGATAAAACAGAATAAATGAATAAACGACAAAAGCAGAATAAATGAGTAAATCTCAATGGCTGGGAGCCTTCATTCCAGGTATCACATTACAATTTGTTTTGCATTTATCCTCCCCCACTTGAAAATGGGCAAAGGGGTCAAGCGGATGTTTGAACTGTGGACAGAGACAGTACAAGCGTCCAAGTTTTGTTATGAGATTAGGATAAGGCTGTGCTCTGGGGAGATATCATATCACAGTGTTTTTTAAACCTTTTTCCTGGACACGTTGAAAATGGGGCTCTTTCCGGGGGGAGTGTGTCTCCAGTTGGTTGTCTTGAGGGCAAATAAGGGGTCATTGTTTCTCCCCATCTAGGATATCCCTTCAGATATTGCTGAACTCCACTCCCATCAACTCAGCCTGCAAAGGACGATGGGAATTGTAGTCCAACAAAATTTGGAGAGCCACAGGCTCTCCATTCCAGCTCTGCATACCCTTCAACATTTCTCTGGTGAAAACAGGGAGGTCCTATTCGATGAGAATAATAATAATCCACTTACCCGTCTGATTGGGTTGCCCCAGCCACTCTGGGCAGCTTCCAACATACATTAAAAACATAACAAAAGACTAAACATTTAAAAACTTCCCTATACAGGGCTGCTTTGAGATGGCTCAGGAGTCAGGTAACTCCATACCCTCCAACATTTCTCTGATGAAAATAGGAGCATCCTAAGGAAAAGTGGGACATTCCAGGATCAAATCAGAAACTAGGGTGGCTTCTGTAAAGAGTCTGTCTCTGGCGTTTTAACGCATTCACATGAAACCTGTTGAATTCTGCCTCTCTCAGAATTAAGGGCACCATTTTCTCAGCCTTACCTACCCCGCCGGGCTGTTGTGAGAATAAAAAAGAGGAATTTGAGAAGAATGTACACCACTTTGAACGCCCCAGAGAAAGTATGTCTGCCCCCCATGCCATATGATGTCATATGATGTCACATCTGTGATGTCACGTATGGGGCAGGTGGAGACACAGTTGCCCGTGCACAACCAGGAGCCTTAAAGCCTGTTCCTGATGGTGTGTCAGCAAGGGAAAGCACCTTTGGGCTTTACCACCCATTAGCTGGTGGGAGCCGGAGCCGAATCCTGCTGGATCAGGGGCACAGGGAACGCCCTCTCATAGCCAAGCCTGGCACAGCTCTTGCTCCCAGGTGTTCGTAGGCTGCTTGCAGTCACCTGTTGGTGAAAGTGAGGTAGGAGCACAGGTAGGTAGTTAAAAGAGCCTAAACCCATGACCAAAAAAAGTGTGCTTAAAATTCTCACATGCCCCTTTATATATACAGAGGTGGATTTAGGTATCTGAGCAAATTACTGGTGGCTGGGGTGTGTTATTTTTCTGTTTGCCCTGCAGCCCTGCAAGCAAAAGTTCTCTCTCTCTCTCTCTCTCTCTCTCTCTCTCTCTCTCTCTTAAAAACTAAGTTTGTTTTTAAAGTGGGATGGAGACAAGGACAGGCGTATGATAATCCACTGCAAAAGATTATGGACCAGGAACTGCAAGATCAGGGTTCTAATCCCTGCTCAGTCAAAAGTCCTCACTAGGTGGCTTTGGGCCAATCAGTGCCTCTCAAGCCTAGACTGTCTCACAGAGTTGCTCTAAGAGTAAAAGGGGGGAGGAGAACCTTGAGCTCTATGCGGGGCAGGGGCGGTATATAAAACATGGGTTGTGGATGTAAAAATTACCATATTTTTCTCTGTATAAGAAAACATTTTTTTGCTTTATTTGTGTGTGTTTTTTGTCAAAAGTTGGGTGTCGTCTTATACATGGATCGTTAAAAAAACTTTGAGAGCGATTGGCCCCCCCCCAAAAAAAGGTGAGAAACTTGCTGCCGCCGCTGATCATCTGGATTTTCACTTCTAGAGATTTGGCAACCCTAAAGATTTGTTTTTTGTTTGTTTTTTAATAAAAGGGTTCAAAAAAACTGGGGGGGCGTTTTATACATGGAAAAATACAGTAATAAATAAAAGGTGCCAGCACTAAAGCACTCTGCACATGTTCAGAGGCACTCTCTTTTTCTTCCTCATTATTTCAAATCATTCCATTTCAGTATGTCCTGGGGCTGGAGACCTGAACCTAAAGAAAGGGGGAGGCTCTCAGGCTGATGAATCGAAGCCTTGCCAATAGAGCCAACTTTGGGTGTTTGCTCTCCCCCCCGTCACCTCCAGAGCTCTGCTCATTCACACACACAGCTGAAGGCGGGCAGTTGGCATCCTTTGACTGGCGTCCTTTTAATGGGCACCCAGCCGAGGGCTTGTTAAGAGGCTGAGTCCTCCTGGTGCCCACCTGCCTTGGGAGAAGAGGATTAAATAATTCAGATTGCCGCTGGAGAGCAGCCAGCTGCCCCTCCCCTCCTCTCCCCACCCCCTCCCACCCCCTCTCTTCCCTGCCTCCTCCTGCCCTCGCGTCTCTACCTACACAGTTCCCCAACGCAGCAGGAATGAGGTTTGAGCTCAGCTACCCTCAGTTGCCTTTCGCAGAGAGGGAAGTTGGCACCGGGCACCTCTGCTGCTGCTGCTGCTGTTGAGGGGAGTCCGTCTCTCCCAGGGAGCTGGATCCAGAAGGGGGCTGGCAAGAGATCCAGAGACCCCCATCCCCATTCTTCACAAGAGGGGCAGAGTGAGTGGGGGGCACTCTTCCTTGGCGTAGGCTGGAAGAAGACACGGGCTCTGCTACAATGGACCCGAAGGAGAGGAAGAAGATCCAGTTCTCTGTGCCTGCCCCCCCTAGCCAGCTGGACCCCAGAGCGGTGGAAATGGTAAGGGGGACGAGGGTTAGGGTCAGGGGGGCAGCAGAGGCGGCTTGGGACTTAGGGATCAAGTTGCTGGGAAGTGTGAGCTGGCACCGATTTGCCGGAGTCTCTCGCAGGCAATCTTTCAGCTTGCAATGCAAATAAGCACATCCAATGTGCTTCATGTTCTAACACACACAGAGAGACGGGAAATACAGGAACTTCGGTCTTAAAAATATATATTACAGGGAAGGAAGACTTGCTGAAATCTGTGGGACTTATTTCCGAGTCCTCAGGTTAAGCGCGTCTATGAAATGCCCTTTGTACGATGCATATTTCTTATATCGAATGTGTGTGGCTTCCACTCTTTTCTGCTGTGAGCCTTTTAGTGCTCCTTTTTTAAAACGTGTTAAGAGTTTTCTTGTAATTTGCATCATTGCCGTTTTAACTTTGTGTAAGCCTTCCCAGAAACCTGTTGAAGAGCGGGGTGTATGAACCAGCTAAGTAAGAGAATTTAGTATTTGAAGCATTGTGTATTTACGTAGGGATTTAAGTGACTTGCATGCAAGTAACACCTGTGAATGAAAGACCAAAATGAACTAATGAACCCAACTAGGAAAATACAGTTAATGCATTGGAAATGCACTTTATTTCCTCCTTCCACAGGTGCACATACACACCCAGATGCGCACTGTTCGCTCTTCTTGCACAACCACCCCTGAATCCAAGCTTATTTATAAAAAGTAGGCACTTTTATCCCACGATGGCCATTTAAGTATACATTCCTGCACACCCCACATTCAGTGTGCGTCCAAACTTTCTTTTCATGCATTTATTTTTACTCCAATGAGCAAATTCTCACATCAGATGCAAATCCCTGATTTTCACACTTGCCTTTGCGCTTTTTGCAATTTCACACTTAAACCATGCAATCACACACATACACACACGGCGAAGAAATCAACACTTTGAAAATTGTAACTTTTGTCCACTTTTTTACAACCATGGTTTCTGGTCCTTATGGCTTTGGAAACTTCTCAGTGGAAGTGTGAGGACAAGTCCTGGTGGAGTCTCTGAAATCAGAAACAGGGCTCTTAAAAACGGGATCTCCAGAGATCAGGGGGTGGAGCATCTGCTCTCTACTCTTTGCTCCTCCCTGTGACCAACCGAAGAGAATGTGCGATGCAAAATAAGCAAATATATGTGTGTTTGCAGATGCCCACTTTTCCAGAATTTGAGTTACCTAGATGCAGATTTCTCTCTCTCTCTCTCTAATTAGTTAATTCCACATGCCCACGTAGTATACATAGCCTCCGGCCAGAAGTTTTCTGTGAGTGGCATTGAGCAAATAAGTCACTGGCTTGCAAACTCTGTTCACCATCCGTAAAATGCCAATACTTACAGCCTATGACTTGGGTTTGTGTATGTAAGGATATGCACGCCCACATCCACACACGCATAATCATAATGTAATTTGCACACTAAAAGTGCTACAGAAATTACAGTGGTACCTCGGGTTAAGTACTTAATTCGTTCCGGAGGTCCGTACTTAACCTGAAACTGTTCTTAACCTGAAGCACCACTTTAGCTAATGGGGCCTCCTGTTGCCGCCGCGCCGCCGTAGCATGATTTCTGTTCTTATCCTGAAGCAAAGTTCTTAACTTGAAGCACTATTTCTGGCTTAGTGGAGTGTGTAATCTGAAGCATATGTAACCTGAAGCGTATGTAGCCCGAGGTACCACTGTATTATAATTTCTAGAGCCACGATCTAGTAAGAAAGATGCACTATCGAATGTGAGAGTTAAGCACGTGTTTAAACCTTTCTCATGGAAACTAGTGGAACTTAACTGTAACAGTGCTGAGGCTATTGACTGTACAGCATTGATGGATTGCATTTATAGACCATCTTTTTTCTCCACAACAACTTTGTGAGGTAGGTTAGTTTGAAAGGCAATGAATCTTCCTTTCTCTTACACACACAGAGCATGGATTGGCTAGTACAGGGGAAGAATTACAGAATCACAGCCTTGTAGAGTTGGAAGGGACACCGTGGGGCATCTAGTCCAACCCCCCTGCAATGCCCAGTGTGGGGCTCAAACCTACGACCCTGAGATTAAGACTCTCATGCTCTGCTGACTGAGCTATCTCAGGAGACTGTTAGATCTTGGTAGCAGCCAATTCCAAATTCCAGAGGGGTACTAACAGCAACCAAAGCAAAGGAGAATCTTTTTGGACCTCTGAAGACTAACCAATATATGGCAGCTGGCGTAAGCGGGGAATGGATTATAGAAAATATCTTGTCAGATGCACAAAGCTGTCAGCTATATATGCATACATTCCATGAGTGCAGCTGCACAAAATTGTAAATATAAAATGCTTCTTGCAGTGGGTGCAGCTTAACGGTTAACACCACCTGTGCTGCTTTAAAGGGTCCAGCCTTCTCCAATAACCTCTTACTGCAGTGGAGGTAAAGGTAAAGAACCCCTGGACAGTTAAGTCCAGTCAAAGGTGACTATGGGGTTGCAGCGCTCACTCATCTCGCTTTCAGGCTGAGGGCCATGGATGGTGCTGTGGTCTAAACCACTGAGCCTCTTGGGCTTGCCGATCAGAAGAGGCTCAGTGGTTTCAGACTGCTAGGTTGGCAGGAGCTGGGACAGAGCAACAGGAGCTCACCCCATTGTGCGGATTCGAACCGACAACCTTCTGAGTGGCAAGCCCAAGAGGCTCAGTCCGAACCCAGCAGTCCAAAACCACTGAGCCTCTTGGGCTTGCCGATCAGAAGGTTGGCAGTTCGAATCCACGCAATGGGGTGAGCTCCCTTTTCTCTGTTCCAGCTCCTGCCAACCTAGCAGTCCGGAAGCACGCCAGTGCAAATAGATAAATACCGTAGGTATTGCTGTGGCGGGAAGGTAAACGGTGTTTCCGTGCGCTCTGGTTTCTGCCACGGTGTTCCATTGTGGTATAGAAGTGGTATAGTCATGCTGGCCACATGACCCAGAAAGCTGTCTGTGGACAAGCACAGGCTCCCTCGGCCTGAAAGCGAGATGAGTGCCGCAACCCCGTAGTAGCCTTTGACTGAACTTAATCATCCAGGGATCCTTTACCTTTACTGCAGTGGAGAAGCGAGCCTTCGGTCTTCCTGAGTCTTTGGCAATGGAGTCCAGTCAGATGATGGCAGGGCCTCATCCTTGAGAGAGGGAGGCAGCGGACAGATACTGGCCCTACAGGCTTATGAATAAAATATTGGGGGGCCCTGGTAAACCCCACCCAGCATAACTGAACACATGACACAGCACACACACATCATTTGAATGGCAATACCAGTGACGGATTTACGTATAAGCTAAACAAGCTATAGCTTAGGTCCCCACTCTCTTGGTGAGCCCCCAAAAAATTAAAGAAAAAATAACCTGGATATACATTTCCAAAATACAAGATAAAAAACAAATAAAATAAAGCCTACATACAGCAACAGTGTTTTGTATAGGCTCCTATGATGTAAGTCATGGGCCCTGCCTGCTAGCCTGCTCCCTAAAATATCACTGGTTTGCTCATTTCTATATACAGGGTGCCTGCATTCTGCATGGACTGGATGCATGGCAACATGTGCAAATGGCTTTAGAGACTTATTAGGTCCATAAATTACCATATAGCATATATTCAACACAAAAAACAGCAACAATTTGTTGTTGACAAAGGACAGCTGGACATATGAAGGGCCCCATTACCTTCAGTAGCTTAGGGCCTCATCAAACCTGAATCCGGCTCTGGGCAATACCCATCAACATTGGGGGCTCTGGCCCCCTCAAATATTTTATGGGGAACAAAGGGACCTTGGATCCTAGGAGTTGACTCCTATGTCTGAAAAGGGCTGTCCCCGAATGCCCTTCCCCTTCTGCATCAGGGTCTTCACCCCTAACCCCTGAAGATAAGGAACCTGACTCCAGAGTCATCATGACAGAAACACGTGCTGATAAGAAGGTGGAGAACACCAGGAAGTATTCTTTGTTTCACATTCACGATGATTTGTTCTCATGATGCTCTTGGGGTCGTCACACGCAACCCAGCTGCCTGCTCCTGCAAAGTTTTTTAGAGTTGGTCACATACTTCCTATCCAATCGGTGCACATACTGTAACTCCTTGATGAAATTCCATAACTTTTCATACTACATATGTTCTGGTTTATTTCTGCCTTGCTTTTGTTACGCTATAGCCCCTCCGGACAGCAACAGCACTGGGGGAGAATCGTGGAACAAATGAAAGCAGAATAAATCCACTCCCTACAATGCCCTATGATTGTGTCAGAAACATGTTGCAGAATATGATAAAATGGAGGTAACCCGAAAAGTGATGGGATTTCAGCAAGAAGTTTCCAAACAGGCAATGATGGAAAATGAAGTACAGTGGTACCTTGGGTTACATACGCTTCAGGTTACATACGCTTCAGGTTACAGACTCCGCTAAACCAGAAATAGTGCTTCAGGTTAATAACTTTGCTTCAGGATGAGAACAGAAATTGTGCTTTGGCGGCGCGGCAGCAGCGGGAGGCCCCATTAGCTAAAGTGGTACCTCAAGTTAAGAACAGTTTCAGGTTAAGAACGGACCCCCGGAACAAATTAAGTACTTAACCCGAGGTACCACTGTAGTGTTAGCACCCCAAAACTTTTGCAGCCACAGGCAAGATTAGCAGGTAGCATATTATTATTATTATATGGCTGCCCCAATATTATCACAAGCACAAATAATGAAGAATGCACAGGGAGGGGAAAGGAGGCCTCGAGGGGGGGGCATAAGTGTTCCTAGGGAAATTAAAGTCCTTCCAACTCTTCCCCACCCCAACGCTTTCTCGTATGCTGAGCAGCATAACAATAATATATTGAATTATGAAGAGCTGAGCTGGCTGCTTCTTTCCTCATTCGCATCTGATTTGTCTTTATTTCCTCCCCTCTGAGCAGCCAATGGAGACCAGCAGGGACCCAGTCCTGTTCTCTGGCATGCCAGGGAGCTCTTGCCAGCCAATTCAGCTGCCTCCTCCCAAGATGCAGGCATGGGCTCTCTTCCCAAGCCACTTACGTAGCTGAGGGAGGCATCCCTGAAATCCAGGCACCTCTGGCAATTACCTAGGGCTGTGTTAAAACAGCACTTTATTCCAGTTTCCTTACCTGATCAATTTTTTTTTTGCCTTTTACATCTTCTTCCACATTAAGTAAAGGCCACTTCTGGCCATCTAGCAGAATTTAGTTGACATTTAGCACTCATTTCCCTGTTAATTGCTTTGTCCGCAACCCCGTTAACCTGGAAAATGTACGAAATGTGGGGTGGTGGTGGTTCTGGCATAGAGGTCCTCCCTGCTGTGTGAATCGGGGGGGGGGGGGGCAGAAGTGCACGTGCACATGAAGGGTGGGGTGTGTGTGGCAACGACGTGTTCGATGACGTCCGCTGTTGAGTCACCCCACACCCACCGGTGGGAATGAAATGTAGAGCGGCAGGGTGGTATATCGGTCGAAAAGCCACAGTTTCGTAATGCAGCAGGTGATGCAATGAGAAACAAATGTTATGGACAGGGACAGAAGTGCTGGCATTTCAGCTAGGGAGACAAATGCAGCCTCTATAGCTCAGTCGGTAGAGCAGGAGACTCTAAAGCTTAGGGTCGTAGGTTCGAGCCCCATGTTGGGCAAAAGATTCCTGTATTGCAAGGGGTTGGACTAGATGACCCCAGGGGTACCTTCCAATTCTACAATGCTATGATTCTGTGGTCCCCCATGTCTGAATGCACTCTAGTTTGCCTCTATGGCCGTGGAAGGAACAGGAGAGGGAAGCCAAAAGCAGTACCTTAAATTGTGCCCACAAGGCTGAAGGAGGACAGGGCATGGGTGAAACTGGCGGTCCCAGTGCTCATTCCCAAATCCAGGAATGGGGCCCTAGTTGCAGCTCCCAAACATGCTCAAAGTCTTGTCTCACAGAGAAGACCTTGCAGTACCTGGCTTGTGAATTTGTACAGGCAAAATTGGCGGGAGTGGTCTGTTCTCAGAACCTCACCCTTAAAAAAAAAAAAAGAATGCATTGCCCATCTTTTTCCTTCTCATATTCCTCTGCAAAACTAACAAATCCTCCATATGATTTCCGTTCCAGATCCGCCGACGAAGACCAACTCCAGCCTTGCTGTTCCAGCTGTCAGAAACATCATCCCCTGGTGAGTCTTAATTCTTCTTATCAGGCCAGGATGGGGGAAGGAGAAGTGGACAGGTGGCCTGGGGTGTGGACCAGACAGGCCTTTGGCTTTTCTTATATCCTTAGGTCCACAGTGGCAGCATTTGAATATGTATGAACATTCAAAAGTGGTTTATATAAAGTCAGAATCTTCGCCCATCTAGACCAAGAGTGAGGAACCTATGGCTCTTCAGAAGTCACTGGACTACAATCCCATCATCCCTGACCATTGGCCATGCATGCTAGGGCTGATGGGAATTGTAGTTCAGCAACGTCTGGAGTACAATGTTCCCTGTTCCTGATTTAGATCCTTCAGCTGGAGATAGCAGGGGTACAGGCAGAGGTTAGGCAGGAAAACAGGTAACAGACTGTATGGCAGAGACCTTCTTTTGCAAAAAAACAAAATCCAGACACTGTTTCCTTGAGAACAACAACAAAAAAAAAATTTAATATTTTTTGGATAAGCTAAACAACCTTCCTTCCGATTCCTGTTCTCGATTTATAAAATCTCTGCATGTGTATGATAAGATGCATACCGAACATTTCAAAATTGTTCAGATGCCTGTAAACCCCAGTAACCCAAGGCTGTTCTGGAGCTGTTACATTTGATTGGCTTGGTTTTACAACTTTTTTTTTTATTTGTACAAACGACGTCAGCCGAAGAACTCTGGTTACAGAGCAACTCAGAAATACAACACTATAAATCAGCAGTCCCTTACCCTGCTCCCCCCCTCCCCAAACAACCACACCTCTGTCAGGTTGGCTGGTAAAATCTCCAAACTGCAGATGAATAGAAGTTAGAAGCTGAGAATTTTGTGGTTTAGGGATGTAGGCAAATGCCTTGTACCAAGCCAGATGATTGGTCTGTCTTGCTGAATAAAGTCTAAGTCAGCCTTCGTCAATTTGATGCCCTATTGGCGCTTTAAATTACAACTTCCTTCAGGTTGGCGAAAACCGGTAGGTGCTGACTGGCAACTTCTCAGACAGGGATCCTTCCCAGCCCTGCCTGGAGATGCAGGGGCTTGAACCCGCTACAGCCTTCTTTATGAACCCCTCAGCTGTGACCCTTCCCCACCTAGTGCGTTTGTGGCTGGGGTGAGACCCGGCCTGGAGTCTGGCCAGTTCACAGTCTTAGCTGCTACAGTACATTAGCTGCTTAAAAATAAGTGATATACTGCATAAACACACGCTAAACAACTTAAAGATTCAGAAATCTTTTGTAAGGAAAATGTAAACTAAGAACCAAGGAAGGGAAATACCACCCCCCCTCCCCAACATGGAAAGCAGAGGCAACTGCCAGCTGCTGCCCCCCGCCCTCCCCATAACAAGCCTTGCTTGTCAAACTGCATTGCAAGAAAGCTCATCGCTGGAGTTTCTTTCTGTGCTCAAGGTTCCATCCAAGCAGCTGGAAAATAAGACTATGTTCCTTGGTATCTCTTGCTAGAAGTGAACAGCCTTCCAGCCCTTGGTAGTTCCTTCTCTGGACAATAGCCTCCCTTGTTGTACAGGGACAGGCAGGGCATGAAGGACAGAATCTACCTATTCCACGGGCTGATTCCTTCCCAAGGAACTTTCCGCAACACATCCTCCAGCTATGTTTATGTGGCCAGGAAACTTTCACAGTCGGAACGGTGGGTGAGCAGCGTTGTTGCTTAACTGCAGCTGGAATTTGCCAGTGGTTGGCTCCGTTCCAGACCTCAGAGTTGGGCCCCGCGAGTGCAGTTTCTCGCAGCGCACATTGGGGTGTCTTAACACACAACAGCTTAATTTCTGAAATGAGACCTTGCGTGCTTCCAGACCAGGAGGCTTTATATCACACATAGTGTTTATGAGTCTGTGATTGACGTATATTTCGCAAGACCTCTGTATTATTATTATTATTATAGGATTATTATACATGCACTGTGCAGAGGTCCTGAGCGAACACTTCCTCTGAGCTGCCTTGCTGAAATTCAGACGTGTCTTTAGTAAGCAGCAATAAGTGGAAATAGGTAAAGGTAAAGGGACCCCTGACCATTAGGTCCAGTCGTGGCCGACTCTGGGGTTGCGGCACTCATCTCGCTTTATTGACCAAGGGAGCTGGCGTACAGCTTCCGGGTCATGTGGCCAGCATGACTAAGCCACTTCCGGCAAACCAGAGCAGCGCACAGAAACGCTGTTTACCTTCCTGCCAGAGCGGTACCTGTTTATCTACTTGCACTTTGACGTGCTTTCGAACTGCTAGGTTGGCAGGTGAAGTGGAAATAGACACACTTAAAAATCGAAGAAGAGTGTGCTGGATCAAGCAAAGCATCCCATTCTTACAGTGGCCACCCTGGGGGAAACCTGCAAGCAGGATTTGACCAAAAGTGCACTCTCTTCTCCTGTGGTTTCCAGCAGATGGTATTTGGAAGCATTGCTGGCTTCAACTGGGGAAAGAAGAACATAGATCATAGATCATGGCCCTTTCCTCCACAAATTTGTCCAATCCTCTTTTAAAGCCATCCAGGTTTGTGGCCATGCCTGCCTCCTGTGGGAGCCAGATCCGTAGCTGAACTATACACTGCAGGAAGAAGTACTTACCGTATTTTTCGCCCCATAGGGCACACCGGCCCATAGGGCGCACCTAGTTTTTTTGGGAGGAAATAATTATTTCCCCCCCAAAACCAGGTCGGGGAATCCAAACCAGGTCGGGGAACAGCGGGATGGCGGCGCTCCGCCTCCCCGCTGTCCCCCGAGCTTGTGGGGCTGCCTGATATCTGCACAAAGCCCGGGGCGCGCTGTGCAGCGCGCCCCAGGCTTCAGGATGCAGGCTGCTATCTGCAAGCCTTGGGAGCCCGACAGGAACTCCCGCGGAGCTCCCAAGGCTTGTGGAGAGCTTCCTGAAGCCTGCAGAGCGAGAGGGGTCAGTGCGCACCGACCCCTCTCGCTCTCCAAGCTTCAGCGAAAGCCTGCATTCGCCCCATAGGACGCACACACATTTCCCCTTCATTTTTGGAGGGGAAAAAGTGCGTCCTATAGGGTGAAAAATATGGTACTTTTATCTGTCCTGAATCTTCCAGCATTCAGTTTCATTATGGGGGGGGGGGCTTCTCCATCCACTATCTCCATGCTGTGCATCCCATAAGGAACAAAAAAGGCTAGGTTGTGCTCATGTGAGGAACAAACAGAAGCAGCAGTGTGGTGATGGAGCCCACCCACAGAAATGTCACATAACAAACAGCCCGTCAGAAAAATCCACTTGTGACTGTGGACATACACAACAGGTCATTTTATACTGATCTGAAATCCAGGTGGAACCACTAAAAGGCAGACACATTGGTGGTGGCGATGCAAAAGCATCTGAGAAGCTCTGCAACAAACTCCCATCAGTGTCAGGGTCTGGGCAGAGGAGGAATGGTGCAGACCACCTCCCCAGCCTGACCCTTCCAGAGAAGAAGGAGACAGTTCAGAATGACAACAGAAGTTTGAGGGAGGTCACACCTCAGAGGCAGATGAAGGGAAAAGCTGGGAAATAATGGGAGAGGAGGAAGAAGAAGAAGAAGAAGAAGCAATAGGGGAGAAACAGCTGATGGACTCAGTGTCTTTACAAAGCATTCAAGACCCGCCCCCTTTCTCCCAGAACACGGTGGGCCTTGAAAGTAGGAGAGCAAAGAGCTCAAAGGCAAAGGGCATTTTCCAGCACCCACAGCACTGACTCATGAGGAAGTGGGAGAGACGGAGGGGGTGGGGTTTCACCCAGAGCAACGCCATTATTCCGAGAGGCCACACTCTCAAGCCTCTCTCTGTGAATATTGCATAAATGCAGATGGTTAGGACTTTTCCTTGTTTTGTCCATTCCTGGCAACCTGCTGCGGGGGTTGGATCCTTGGCTGCCTGACAATCAGGATGCACTCCTAGCCATGTTCATGCAGAGGTAACCAGAGGTGGTGCCCATGGGTGAAGATGTGCCCACAGAGACCTTCTGTGCTGTCCACGCAGTCCCTTAGACTTGAAAGAAGCAACTCTTTTGTAGCCAGTAAAATAGGTGTGTTTGGTCCCTGGGTGTGGGTGGTTACCTATATTTTTTACCTGTTTGCAAATGTCCCCATGATTGGCGACCCCTTGCTAACGTATTCCCATAAGCCAGGCATGTCCAGCAGGCAGATCGTGATCTACCAGTAGATCACTGGATGTCTGTGGTAGATCACCGGTAGATCAGTGGCTACCCCCAAAGAAGCTAAAAAACTTTGGCTCCCCTAAACGGGGCTTTCTTCCCTAAAAAAAGCTCAACATCTGAACCACCAAAAACAGGATTTTCCTTCCTAAAAAAAGCTCAGCGTCACTTTCCTCCTCCCTAAAGAAGCTCAACAAGTTTGACCTGAACCCCGCAAAAGGGGGTAGATCACTGCCAGTTTTTAACTCTGTGAGTAGATCGCAGTCTCTTGGAAGTTGGCCACCCCTGCCATAAGCCATTGCTTTAACTCTGGAAGATCTAAACTCCAGGTGGTTACATACTGGCAGTGGCGTAGCGTGGGGGGTGCAGGGGGGGCCGGCCGCACCGGGCGCAACATCTGGGGGTTAGGGTTAGGGGGCGCAAGTCAATGTGTTAGGGGGCGCAAATCCATGGGTTAGGGGCGCTAATTACTTGCCTTGCCCCGGGTGCTGACAACCCACGCTACGCCACTGCATACTGGTGATGGAAAGGAGCGTGTGAGATGCAGGATGCTGCCTTGTACCAACTCAAACCACTGGCCTATCCAACTCAGCATCACCTGCTCTAACCAAGCCATGGCCCTCTGGGGATTTCAGGCAGGAGTATTTCCCAGCCCTGTCAGAAGATGCCTGGTCCCAGGCCCTTCCATAAACAGTGAATGTGCTCCACCACCGATCTGTGGCCCAACGTACAGAAATGGGTTCTGCGGAGCTCAGGCACATTAAGCAAGGTTGCGATCTCTTGGGATCATGGACACGTTTAATTGGAGAGGTTCTTCTTCACACAGAAGATCTGGGCAGCTCATAACCAAGACACAAACAGTATTTTTTTAAACGTGAAGATAATTTTCAGAAAACAAGATACACAGAGAGAGCATTGTTTATCCCTGGCAGTTGAACATTTTTTCCAGGCAAAAGGTCTGGCAGAGGCCCAGGATGAAACCTGGGTTTTGGCTAACCACTGGAGGGTGAGTTCCAGAGTTCCACCTTTCTGAGTCCTCTCCTTGTTCTAAACGCCATGCTCAGCTGATCTAAAAACAGGGATGGGAACCTTGTAGCCCTCGAGATGTTTGCCGGACTACAACTCCCATCATCCATGGCAATTGGCCTTGTAAGCTGGGGTTGTTGGGAGTTGGAGTCCAGCAACAGCTGGGCAGCCAGAGGCTCTCCACCAAAAACTGGGTGGGGCTGAGTGCCCAGATGCTTCTTTAAGGAGCTAAGGAGAAGAGGGCATTTCAGCAGTTAGGCTTGGCAATGAAATGAAGCTCTACTCCATCCCCATACCTTCCAACATTTCTCCAGTGAAATAGGGATTTCCTATTAGATGATAATAATAATAATTTTACTGTTTATACCCCACTCATCTGACTGAGTTACCCCAGCCCTTCTGGGTGGCTTCCAACACATATAAAAACATAATAAAACATTAAACATTTAAAAAAAAACTTCCCTATACAGGGCTGCCTTCAGATGTCTTCTAAAGGTTGCATGGTCTCTTATCTCCTGGGCTTTGGGGTTGCATAACTCCATACCTCTGACATTTGTCTGATGAAAATAGAGACGTCCTAAGGGAAAGCGGGACATTCCAGGATCAAATCAGAAATTGGGATGGCTTCTGAAAATCTGGGACTGTCCCTGGAAAATAGGAACAATTGGGGGCGGGTCTATCTTCCCAGTTGCTGACGTGGGCCTGATTTTGAAGAAAGGCCTGTGCGTTGGATTGCGAGAGGGGTGGCTTCTCCACAAAAAAGGCACAGTTACAAAAGACTATTTGGCTTTCATTGACTTATGCCCACCAATAGCTCCATTCATCAGTGGACCCCATGAAGCTTCAACAGGGAGGCAGCTGCTCCCACGCTAGGCATAATGGATTTAACCAGGTTATTACTGCTGAATAGGAGGTAAAACATTCCAGGCTGGTTCATAAATCCAAGCAGCTGAGCAGGTACTCTCTGAACACGACTGCAGGCAATGCCATGCAGGAAAACTATTTGCGTAAGCGGCTCACTGTGCTGTTTGGGGTGGTTTAAAAACATGCTGATGAGCTCCCATGGTTTGCAGAGGCACTGTTGAAATCAACCCAATGCGGGGAGCCAGTCACACAAATAGATTGCTGTGCCAAGCTGCCTCCGCACAGCCAAGTTGCCAAGCGGTCACCTGCCTGGTTGCTTGAATGCATGAATGAGACGCCCTGTGCCACCAGCACAACTTTGCCACAAAATGCCTATGAGCGTGAATCAAGTCCTTTGCACCTCTCCTGGTGTCCTGGAGCAGGCGTCCCCAACCTGGTGGCCTGCAAATCCCAGCAGCCACCACCAATGGCCAGGGATGATGGAAGGTGTCCTCCACAACGTCTAGAGGATGCCACATTGGGTATTTCTGTCTCAGATTGCGGAAATTCAGATTGCAATTCTACGCTCTCTGTTGTTTGCTTTTACTGACACTGCTCTCTTTTCTTGTTTGTTTCTTTCTTCACCCGCTCGCTGCAGAAGACGAAGGTTCTCCATACCAGGTCAGTATCACGACTTATACATAGGAGAAGAAGGCATGCAAAGGAAAGGAGCAGTTGGGTGAAAAAGGCTACAAGGGCATATCTGGTTTAATAGTAATTCCTTGTCCCCAGAGATTCCTGGAGATGTTGGGTTGCCTGTCATGCTTATACAGTCATACCTTGGGTTACAGACACTTCAGGTTGTGTGATTTCGGGTTGCGTACCGCATCGAACCCAGAAGTACTGGAACTGGTTACTTCCGGGTTTCGATGCTTGTGCATGCACAGAAGCACTAAATCGCGACCCACATGTGTGCACACGTGGCGCTGCGGGTTGCGAACGTGCTTCCCGCATGGATCACGTTCGCAACCCGAGCGCCCACTGTATCTCAGCTTTCTTCCATCCTGATGGAACGGCAATTTGCACAGGCAGGATTCCTAGGTGCTGTGGTGTGCGACAAAATTTTTCGTAAGGGGAACAGCTAGGGCCAGAGGCGCCAGCTTGCAAGTGCAGTCTAAGGTCAACATTGTGCACGCAGGAGTATTGCACCTCCCTCCCTAAACAGGGCAGAAGCTTCCTGGGCTTTGGGAAGGCGGTGCCAGGGCCGCTGACAGGATGCCAGAGCTCTGCTGCCTCCTTCCCAAAGTTGGGCAAGCTTTGGGAAGGTGGCAGGAGGACTCTTGGACCCCATCAGAGAGAGAACCAAGTAGCATGTCCCCATTATTCTTTTTTTATTGGTATACTAAGTGCCTCTTACTCAGGGCCGGATTCAGGTTTGATGAGGCGCTAAGCTACTGAAGGTAATGGGGCCCTTGATATGTCCCGCTGTCCTTTGTCAACAACAAATTGTCGCTGTTTTTTGTGTTGAATATATGCTATATGGTAATTTACGCCATGCAACCAGTCCATGCAGAATGTAGGCACCCTATAGATAGAAATGAGACAACCAGTGATATTTTAGGGAGCAGGCTAGCAGGCGGGGCCCATTACTTACTTCATAGGAGCCTACACAACACGAAACACTGTTGCTGTATGTAGGTTTTATTTTATTTGTTTTTTATCTTGTATTTTGGAAATGTACATCCAGGTTTTTTAGTCTTTAAATTCCCCCCCAAAAAGATTGGGGCCCTAAGCTATAGCTTGTTTAGCTTATACATAAATCCAGCACTGCTCTTACTCAGCATTGCTTGGGAATTCTAAGAAACCAAAAAATCAGTGCTGTGCAAAAGCTTCAGCCCTCCATCTTAATTTAAAATGGTGCCCCATCGTATCCAAACATGGACAAAAACCTGCTTCTTGACCTCAGGAACCATCATGAAGACTTTGGTTCGGATATCTCAAGAGGTGTCCAACTGCATAAAGCACAGACAGCATTCCAAAATACACAGTAAATTTCACAGTAATGGCACGCCAGCTTTCTTTCAGGGAAGCTTGTTCCCCATCATTGATCTCATTGGCTACATAACGATAGGATTCTGAGGTGCCCCAGTTTTCTCCAGAACACATTCTGAAAAGCATTGCTGCACTATATTCTGGAGGAGTATGTTATACGCCGCCCAAAACGGTGTGCATTTTCACTCTGCACGTGTGTGTGTGCCTGCCTAGGAAGGAGGCTGCTTCTGAATGAGTGCAGGGTGCTCACTACCCCTCAGTGCTGTTGCATAAGCCCCGCCAGCCTCCCCCTCCAAGTATCTATGGGTGTGAGGAGGCAGAATTCCTGAATATGGAGGAGTGGTTGACTTCCTTACTGCTTCTCTGAACAAAGGCTTAGAACATTTTAAGGTGAACTGTTTAACGTGGAAATCAAAACTCCGGCTTTTATGCAATCAGTGGGTGGGGAAATGGTTCTGCTTGAAGAATATTGCATTTTTGCAGCATTCAAGCTTCTGCTTACATGAGTCTCAGAGACAGCGCTGAGAGCCAGTGTGGTGTAGTGGTTAGGAGCAGTGGATTCGTAATCTGGGGAACCACGTTCGTGTCTCCGCTCCTCCACATGCAGCTGCTGGGTGACCTTGGACTAGTCTCTCAGCCCCACTCTCCTCACAGAGTGTTTGTTGTGGGGGAGGAAGGGAAAGGAGATTGTTAGCCGCTTTGAGACTCCTTAGGGTAGTGATAAAGTGGGATATCAAATCCAAACTCTTCTTCTTCTTCTTAAATGGGGGGTGGGAATTGTTGGTTCAAGGTGAATAATTCTCAAAATAGGGAGAGGTTGAGGTTTTGTTTATTTGCTATTTAGTGGATCAGTGTATTTATTTGTTTATCATTTGAGTATTGCTAATATTGCTCGCTACTATTTATGTAGCTTGTCGTCCCCCCCACAGATGTTATATGTAAAATTAATGTATGATATGATATGATACCCCCTTTCCCCCTATAATATTATGTATTGTGTATTTTTCTTTGCTGTAAATCACTTGGAGACCTTCAGATGACAAGCGACTAATAAGTTTAATAAATATTATTATTATTATTATTAATAATAATAATAATAATGGTGAGCAACTCAGGGTTTATCTGCACCTCTGCTTGCCCCACTGCTCCCCCACCCCTAGGGAAACCTACTCTTTGGTGCTAAATCCAAACAAATGGCAGTTGCGTTGTCTGCAGACTGCCATTGTTCCGATTTAGCTCTAAAGAGTGAGGGAAAGTCTGGAAAGCATGGGACAAGCAGAAAAACACTTGGACCCATGCTTTCCAGGCCCAGGACAAGCAGGAGTGTGGACGAGCCTTTATCTTTGTGCACTGTGCTGAATAGCAGCCCTTAGCTAGCAAAGAGGAAACTCACAGGAGAGCTGGAATGAATTAACCCAGGAATTCTCAAACTTTGTGCCAGTGCATGCTAATAAATTATTGGGGCGAGGTCAAGTAAATACGTAACAGAACCCAAAATACTTGATGAGGGGTGCCAGCTCAAATAAAATACAGTCATACCTTGGGTTGATTGTGCTTCAGGTTGAGCACGTTCGAGTTGCACTCTGCAGCAACCCGGAAGTAACGAAGTGCGTTACTTCCGGGTTTCGCCGCTTGCGCATGTGCAGACGCTCAAAATGACATCACACGCATGCACAGAAGCAGCGAAAAGCAACATGGACGTGTGCAGACATGCCATCTCTAGTTACGTTTGCTTCTAGATGCGAATGGGGCTCCGGAATGGATCCCGTTCGTATCTAGAGGTACCACTGTAATCACAAGACGCAACGCATGCACACAATTTGAATGGCAATGCCTATCAGCTTGGGTTGGGGGGCAGGCCCCCTCAAATGTTTTACTGGGGGAGGGGTGAAAGGACTTCAGCCCTAGCTGGCTCCTAGGTACTTGATACAGTGGAGTCTGCAGCAGTGTAGTTAGTCGCTCAGGCACCTGGGGGCAGAGCAAGCCATCCATGGGGGCAGGGTGAGCTGGGCAGGGTAGGGTGGGGCGGGGCGCTCTGGGGGGCCTGCATGGAGTCCACCCACCGCTCCCTGCATGGGTCCCTGCTCTGAGGTTGCCTCTTTCCATCAGCCTTCGCTGGCTTGCTGATTCTCCCTCATCTCTGCAGCAGAGCGTTCAATCACACTTGGCACAGAATCACAGCAGAATTATCCACCCTCAAAGCAGGCTGCACATGACTGGCGTCTCTGCTCAGGTCGGCATTGCTCAGATCGGCAATTCATTTAGAAACTTCAGCAGGCATCAACTCTGGGCAACCTCTGAGACAGTTGCTAGGGCCCCAGCGCTCTGGCAGACCCACTGATACCTTGGGGTCCATCATCATCATCATCATTCTGGCCTGATGTTCTGAAAAGCAGCAGATGACTAGATTGAGCCCCCTTTCCCCCCCACAGTGCCCCCAATATCGCTGTGAGAAATTAAGTGTGGTTAGACCCATCAGCCCATTCCTGCTTGGAGCTAAGGAAGTCCATCGGGCCCACTGGCAGAAGAGGGGGCCCACCCAGGGCCTGTTGCCCAGAGGCCCCACAAACCTGACAGACACAGGAGAGGGTAGAACCCTTTGGAGGGAAGAAGTAAGGGAAGAAGAGTGTAAAAGTTTGTCCACATTTGAGCATTATTTAGCTGTTAATCAAAATCCACCCCTGCATCTATTTACATTTGTATAGGAAGCAAAACTTTGGTCTTTCCCATGCACACCAGTAGGCAATCCCTTTTGTGTTTGTCCTTGCCTTCTCATTTGCTGATTCTATTGTGCCAGTTAAGTACCTACAGGGTGTGCATATAGATAACTGTGCTTGGGGTTTGTTTGTTTAAAAAAAAAAAGAAAATTCCCCACCCAAGAAGTCTGCAAAAGCCCACACTCGGGCTATTGAAAATTGCTTGTGCAGTTTTCTGTAAAGCTGAGGCATAGGAGCCAACTCCCAGGGGCCAATATCTCTTTGACCACCACCCCCTATAAAATATTTGAGGGGCTGGGGGCATTGTCATTCAAATGGTGTATGTGTGCCATGACTTGTGATCAGTTATTTGGTGCAGGAATTACCGTATTTTTTGCTCTATAAGACTCACTTTTTCCCTCCTAAAAAGTAAGGGGAAGTGAGTGTGCGTCTTATGGAGCGGATGCAGGCTGCGCAGCAGCTATCCCAGAAGCCAGAACAGTAAGAGGGATTGTTGTGGAGTGATCCCTCTTGCTGTTCTGGCTTCTGAGATTCAGAATATTTTTTTCCTTGTTTTCCTCCTCCAAAAACTAGGTGCGTCTTATGGTCTGGTGCATCTTATAGAGCGAAAAATACAGTACTTGCCCCCTCCCCAATACAGTATTTTATTCAGGTTGGCACCTCTGACTGAGGGATCAAAAGTGTGTGTGTGTGTGTGTGTGTGTGTGTGAGAGAGAGAGAGAGAGAGAGAGAGAAAGAGAGAGAGAGAGAGAGAGAGAGAGAGAGAGAGAGAGAGAGAGAGATCTTCTAACTCTAACACGCCAGCAAAAACACAGGAAACTCCATTGTGTGCAAACCCTGAGAGTGAAGTCAGAATGAGTGCTCAGTGAACAGTAAATAATCTACCCTCTCTGGATGCTCAGTAAGCAGGTCGTCTGCAAGCAACTGTTTCCCAGAACGTTTTTAAGATGGAGAGGGAAGAGAAGAGCGGCACAGCTGCCCTCCTGCTACACAGGAAGGCCACCCCTGTGGCAAAGCTGACACCCCCTGTGCTTTGAACAGCAGCCTGAAACTTAAACCCAGCACGTGACACTTTTCACCGTCACTTATCTCCCACACTCAGAAAAGCTTCGCCTGCTAAATTTCTGTTTCTGCCAAGCCAGATGAAATAGATGAGGCAGCCACCCTGTCCATCGGTGTGGCCTGAATAATTGCTCTTTTGTTTTTTTGAACTGAGACATGAAAAAAAATCCAGCATTCTAAAAGGTGGCAGAGAGACACAGGACACAGTTTGAACTGAATAATCCTGTTGCTGAGAGAAAAAGGTGGCTGACTTTGGAAAGCAGAGGTAGACTCTTCCTTTCTTCAGCTGCTAGGTATCCTTCGGGCTCCCCCATTACAGATCCTCCATGTCTCCCTATGTTCCAGGGATTTAGCTGATTTAGAGAAGCCATCCCAGTTTCTGATTTCCTGGAATGTCCTGCTTTTCCCTATTTTCATTGGAGAAATGTTGGAGGGTATGGAGTTATTTGACTCCCAAGCTGTCTGTATAGGGATTTGTTTTTTTTTAAAAAAAAGGTTTAATATTTTATTACATTTTTATACAGTGGTACCTTGGATTAAGTACTTAATTTGTACCAGAGGTCCGTTCTTAACCTGAAACTGTTCTTAACCTGAGGTACCACTTTAGCTAATGGGGCCTCCTGCTGCTGCCGCGCTGCCGGAGCACAATTTCTGTTCTCATCCTGAAGCAAAGTTCTTAACCTGAGGTACTATTTCTGGGTTAGCAGAGTCTGTAACCTGAAGCATCTGTAACCTGAAGCATATGTAACCCAAGGTACCACTGTATATGTTGGAACCTGCCTAGAGTGGCTGGGGCAACCCAGTAAGATGTGTGGGGTATAAATAGTAAAATTATCACTATGGAATGGGGCATCTGTATTTTCATCGGAGAAATGTTGGGAGGTTATGCCATTATTTCAGTACAGTGGTACCTCAGGTTGCATACACTTCAGGTTACAGACTCCGCTAACCCAAAAATACTACATCAGGTTAAGAACTTTGATTCAGGATGAGAACAGAAATTGTGCTCCGGCGGCGCAGCAGCAGAGGGAGGCCCCATAAGCTAAAGTGGTGCTTCAGGTTAAGAACAGTTTCAGGTTAAGAACGGACCTCCGGAACGAATTAAGTTCTTAACCTGAGGTACCACTGTAATAGAGGGAGGGGAGAGGGGGGGAAACATGAAGGCCAGGGGACTGTAACAACTGTGAGACTCTGCGTTTCTTCATTGAATGCCCTTCACCTGGGCATTGCAATTTGCAATTCTGCTGCGCTAGAAGACCTTGGAATTTACTCAAACAAACAAAGAATGCCCCATTGGAAAGTCTGGCTCTTGAGCTTATCCCACCCCTCTCTCACACACATAAACACACCCAAGCCTGCAGAGAAAATTTATTCCTGCTTGCATTTTTCCATGACTTCCCCTTGATCTTCAATCACATTAAATTCCTCTTTAATAGGCGACAAAGTACTGTTCTGGAATGGGATCCTGGGGACAGCAAGTCAGGAGCCAGAAGCTTAGTGCCTTTGAGAAAGACTGGCTGCTTTTCAAACTCTCCCCATGACTTGTCTGTTGTTTAATCAGATTATCCATTTAATCGCTGAGTGTGCCGCCCCATTCACCAGTTGGCAGCTTGCTTTCCCCCCCTTTTTTCTGGGTGGGGGGAGGTAAAGCCCTTGGCGGAGGTCAGACAGAATGCGTACCTTTTTCACCTGTTTCCCAACCCCAAAATGAGCAGGGAACATGGACATTTTCCAAAATGCGATCAGAGCTTTTGTCCAGTGAACAACAACAAAAAAAAAGGAAAGGAAAGAATTTTGCTGGTTTCCAGACCTGGATAGCTAGGTAACGGCTAACTTACATAGCAGTCAAAAACTGCTTTGAAAAAACTTTACTGCGATTAATCATCTGGGTTTTAGCTCGTTTGAGTAATTAAATGTAAAAGTTATTTCCAAAATCTATATATTTTCAGATTTCTTTTTTTAAAAGCTACTGAAATATTTAAGCTACCGAAAGAACGTGTGAGAACTTACAGTTAAAGCAAAAGAAAGGCCATCGTTTTTTACATATGTAAAAAAAATAAAAATCCTTCCATTCTGTATTACAGTTACATCACAAGAACCAAAATAACCTCAACAAAGTGTGAACATAATTCTCAGCCCTGCCTTTCAAATATTTCCATCACCAATTAAACAACTAACACTTCAGTTGCTTAATTTTCTGATTAAAGGCTGCAAATTTAGTAATGCAGATCTTATGTATTTATTTATTTATTTTTAGTTCCATTTAAGAAGCCCTGTCTAACGCCATAAACACCCTCCCTCCCCTTCAGGGAGGAAGTGGGGCCAGTGAAATGACCTGCTTTGGGCAGCACCAGGGAAGGGAAAGAAGGGGGTGGGGAGGGAATAGATAAAGGCAAGATTTGGTGTCTAAATGATGCAGCAAGGAGACATTTCAGGAGAGGAGACCTTCCCAAGGGCTCTGCTTCGGGTCCCACCATGCTTTGGGCCAGCATTGGTGAGAAGGACAAAAGCAAATTATCTTTTTGAAGAGAAGTACACTTTCTGCCACTTCTCAGGATTATTCCTGGGACTGTTTCAGCAGTAACCCTGCTCCTGCTTTTCCCAGAATGCCTCTGTCCACACCACCCCTTTCTTTTCCCTGAGGTAAACAGGTGTCGTCAGGGACGCGGACTTATAAAAAATATTGGGGGGGGGGCCCGGGAAAGCTCATGAATAATAAATAAGCTCATGAATATGCAAATAAAGTGGCGCCGCCTCCTCGTGAGCGAATAGGGGAGAGCGTGCTGCGCCTATTAATCAGCTCCAAAGGAAGTTGGGTGGAGCTTTTGCTCGGGAGGGAGGGCAGTAGGCATGCAGCCCGACCCTCCCTGTGCATTTTGGGCTGGGGGAGGGGCGGCGATGGCGCTCTGCTGGAGGGGCGCCGGAGATTATTGGGGGGGCAGAGCCCCCCCAAACGAATTTTTGAGGGGGCTCGGGCCTCCTCAAGCCCCATGGAGTCGGCGCCTATGGGTGTCGTCACTATCCTCTAAGTATTACCGATGTGGGTCAACTGCCCTGTGCCAGATGTTCCTCCTTGGACATTCTCCCTACACCCAATAAAACTCTTTACTGTTAAAAAAAAGCTTTACATTATTTTTTGTTGTTGCAGCTGTTCACAGCCACTGTTCCCTCCATCTGCTGCTGCATTTATTAACTTACGATAATGTTTATTTCACTACTTATTATTACATTGATATCCCATTTCCCCTTCAAGGGAAGCTCTTTGCTGTGGCACATGGCTCTTCCTCCTTCCCCATTTTATCGCCAAAAGAACCCTGTGTGGTGGGCTAGGCCACTGGCCCAAGGTCAACCAGGTAGCTTCATGGGTTGAGTGGGGATTTGAACAATGACCTCCCAGGTTCTAGTCTGACGTGCTAACCATTACACCTCGTAGGCTCTCAGGGGTGCTAACTTGAATGAAATATTGGGGTAGTCCAGGTAATAACCGCCCCTGCATAATCGATCACAAGATCACATAATCGATGCACGCCATTTGAATGGCAAGACCCATCAACATGGGGGGGGCAGCCACTTCAAATATTTAATTGAGGGTGCGAAGGGACCTTGACCCCTAGGAGTTGGCTCCTATGAAGGCTCTCCCCCTGTCAAAGTGTGTGCATGTTTTTAAAAAATAATACTTATTAACTTTCCATTTTATACCATAGAAATACAATCTTGGTTTTTTCACAAAGTTCATGAGCTCAAAGGAGCTCGAGTGATGTGAAGAAACAAAGTCAATGTGTATTTTTAAAGGCTTTCTTCTCCATCACCACGTGATCCCAGCCGATCAGGGATAATGTTGTGAATGTGATGGTGTCATTAGCACCATTAGGTACTGCATTGCCCTCTTTCGTGGCATGAGGGGATGGTAAATGCATCTCCACTGCGGAGGCATCATGTTCAACATGCTCTTCCTTGACATAAGACGCTACAGTGAAACTATCACAGGCAATGTGTAGGCCTGGTTGTCTTGGCAACAAGGATGCCTTCTCCCCCCTCCCATCAAATCCTCACAAACCTTTTTGTATGATTTTCTCTCCGCCACCCCTATCCCGCACGAAAGATGGGGCACTTGTGTATTAAAAGCAACTTCCTGCCTCCTTTTGGCTCAACGCCGCTTTCCAAATCTGTTGTGGTTTTGCCTCTGCGCTGTGCATGAGGCAGTCTTTCAGGCAAGGTTTTGAGGTTGCCGAGAACAACATTACAGCCAAAACAAGCATCGCTAAACAAAGGGAAAACATATTTAAGGAAAACCGAAGGTAATTCCAGACACTGCAAAGGAAACTTAAAAATAGCAACTCTCCCCTCTCCCTTTGTTTTATTGAGACACCCTGAACAGCTACAGGATGCTTCTGACCCTATAAAAATTCTCTTGGGGAGTCTTTGTGGTGTGTTTTGCTTACACTCATCTGACCACTTACCATATTTGGCATTGGGAAGGAAAGTTCACCAGTGTCAGATTAGGACACCTCTGTGTGTTTCCAAACAGGAAGTCATGTTATTGGCCAATGGGGCCAAGATTCCCATTCCTTGGAATGAAAGGGGATGCCTCAGTCCTTGCTGGAAAGTAGACTAGCAAGAGATCAAGAGATTATCACAGTGACCACTTGCAAGGAGCCCATAACTAGGGATTGAAAGACTGGTCAGTTTCAGTTCTCTCATCTTCCAGTCTTAAACCCAGTTCTCCAGGTTTCTGGAGCAATTTGTTTTGTTAGAGAACTGTTTCACAAAATTCGGAGAAGTGCAAGTTTTGAAGGATAGCTGAGTTTTGGCTCTCGTGTTGTTTCGGTTTGATATACATGTCCTTAACTGCAAACTGAATTGAGTTTCCGATTTCTCCCGGTGACATGGCAGTAAACACTTACACAGAGCTTTTAGGGCATAGCAACATAGAACGTTAAATGTTAAATGCATCATGGATATTAAATTATAGGAATTAGGGGTTCCTTCCAGACAGGTGTGTATTGTGGGCTGACAACTGCTCCTTGTGCATGCAACTTTTTGGCAGAGCCCACGCAACGTCATTAGTATCAGAATGCCAGCCCCTGTTCTCCCTGTAATAACAATAATAATAATACTTTGGATTTTCCCATTCTAGGGTAAAACATCTGGTGGTGTTCTCCAGAAGTTGTTGGACTACAACTCCCATCATCCCTGACCATTGACCTTGCTGGCTGAAGGCTGATGGGCATTGTAGTCCAACAACATATGGAGGGCACTATGCCACCTGTCCTAGCCTAGACCCGTTTTTGTAATATTTAGAAAACAAGCTTTTCGAAAAACCTTGCAGGCAGTAGGCACCCCTTAGAAGTGCCTTTTTCCTTTCTTGCTCTTATTAGATTATGACTGCTATATTATCGAAAAACATGGTGCACTTTCCCTGCATCCGAATTATCATGATAGTTACCTGCAGTTTTATGCAGATTTTACTGATGAACTCATCATCACATTGGCATTTATTTGTGTGCCCCTCCACAGGAGGTCTGGGGGGTGGCAACACAAGAATGGGCCTTTTCTGTGGTGACTCCCATTTTGCTGAATGTTCTCCCCTGGGAGGGTCACCTGGTTTCTTCATTGCATATCTTCAGGTGCCCAGCAAAAACATTTCTCTTCAACCAGGCCTTCAGCTGTTAATCAATTTATGGCCATGTGTGTGTGTGTGTGTGTGATTATCTTCTCCTCCTTTTACTCTTATTATATAATCTATCTTGTGTTTTATGCTGTAAACTGTCCTGTGGTCTCCTGATGAAGGGAAGTATATAAATTTAATTAATTTTGATAGCCGTGTTGAAAACCGACAAGTTTCAAAAGCCATTTCCAATGTCAAAGAGTTGGGGAGCAGCTGCTGAAAACAAAATAGGAAATGCCTATCGAAATACACTCAGAATCCTGGATCAAAGCCAATATTTTAATTTAACAAGTTTTTATATGTTGATTTGTTGAAAATAAAATATCGTCCATCGTCACATTCCCCATTCTTTGGGCAATCTTTGGAGAGCTGTGCCTTTGACCTGATGACTCTTGTTTTCTTTTCCCAGAGAGCTTTGGGTGAAGGCTACCACCTTAAAAACAAAAGGAATGCCCCCTGTGTCTACACCCCACCTTCTCTTAAAGGTAAGGTAGCTTTGAATTGTTTGTGACTTGCAGTTTTAAGTGTTAGTGCAAAAGGGCTTCCTTCTGTCTGTCCTGAATCGCCCACCATTTGACTTCATTGGATACATCTGCACACATACACACAAAGTTCTGGAACTTAACACCTTTTAACTGTCAAAATAAAAAAATTCCTTCCAGTAGCACCTTAAAGACCAACTAAGTTAGTTCTTGGTATGAGCTTTCGTGTGCATGCACACTTCTTCAGATACACTGAAACAGAACAGGTTTCAGTGCATGCACACGAAAGCTCATACCAAGAACTAACTTAGTTGGTCTTTAAGGTGCTACTGGAAGGAATTTTTTTATTTTGACTATGGCAGACCAACACGGCTACCTATCTACTACTGGAACCTTTTAACTGTGTGTATATTGGGACGCAGGTGGCGCTGTGGGTTAAACCACAGAGCCTAGGACTTGCCGATCAGAAGGTCGGCAGTTCAAATCCCCATGATGGGGTGAGCTCCCGTTGCTCAGTCCCTGCTCCTGCCAACCTAGCAGTTCGAAAGCACGTCAAAGTGCAAGTAGATAAATAGGTACCACTCTGGCGGGAAGGTAAACGGCGTTTCCGTGCGCTGCTCTGGTTTGCCAGAAGCAGCTTAGTCATGCTGGCCACATGACCTGGAAGCTGGAAGTTATTGTCCCTTGGCCAATAAAGCGAGATGAGCACCGCAACCCCAGAGTCGGTCACGACTGGACCTAATGGTCAGGGGTCCCTTTACCTTTTTAACTGTGTGTGTGTGTGTGTGTGTGTGTGTGTGTGTGTGTGTGAGAGAGAGAGAGAGAGAGAGAGAGAGAGAGAGAGAAATTCCACTTGCAACTTCAGTCCATACATAATTCCCCAGAAAAACATTGACTGCAAATGCCGCCTTCTTCTTCTTCTTCTTCTTCTTCTTCTTCTTCTTCTTCTTCTTTCTCACAGTTGCATGAAACTCCCTTGCTGCTACCCCTCCCTCCATCCCCCCCGTCCCCCAGGCTGCCGGGGAACTTGCAGTTCTAAGGAAACAGACTCGGCAAGCACTTGATTTGGATATGCGAGGTGCCCCCTCTCCTCCCACCCTATGCTTTTATTTTTATATTTTTTCCATAAAGAGTTGACAACTCCATCTGCTCGGAAAGCTAACCATTCCACAGCAGCGAAGGTGACCTTGGGCACACAGAGAGAAATGCTGGGGAAGGAAAGGAATATGTGTGGGCGGGTGGGTGGGTTATGCATGAACCAAACTTTGCATTACCTAGCGCCGACTTTCTTCATTTCAGATGAACAGAACCAAGATGCCAGGGAGATGGGGTGACTCATAGCAGTGTGTGTGTATACAGTATATAAAATGGGGAGGTGGGAATCTGATCTGGTCAGCAAGCCAGAACCTTATTCTCCCCTACCCCTTGACGGGTGGGCAGGGCCACCCACCTGTCAGTCACCTGATGATGTCACAATGGCATCAGGCGATGATCAAAGCTCTATGCGGTGCTTTGAAGCACTGCTTATCAACAGGCTTGAAGCTGCAAGAGTGATGACTCCAAGCATCCTTTTGGAAGGATTGAGTTGCCCCATGGAGAACTCAGCCCTGAAGCTGATGCAGCAGACTTTTAAGTCACCCATCAGCTGTTGGGTGGTGACTTCAGGACTACTTTCTGCAGGGATCAGCTGCACAGTCAAGTTCCCCATGTGAAGCTTGGTCGTACAGCCTGCCCTACGCCTGCTGCCACATATTATGTGGTCACGGTTTGGGCAAAACAGCCTCACAGGCCAAACTGGGACCTGTGTCAGGACAAATCTAGCCTGCAGGCTAGAGATTCCTCACCCCCATAGAAGACAGCTCCTAGGGGCTGAGGTCCCTTCAGCTCCCCCAATAAAATATTTGTGGGGGTCACACGCCCCCATGTTGATGAGCATTGCTATTCAAATGGTGTGCCTGCACTGCATCTTGTGATCAGTTATGCTGGGAGGGGCTTACCTGCCGCCCCCCCCCCCAATATTTTATTCAAGTTGGCAGCCCTGTTATGAACTATACTTCTCTGCATTTCTCCTTAAGCCATGCAGCTTTTAAATGCTCTAGCCAGAAACATATAAAAGTTTAGTTTCTTTCCAAAAGGTCACATTTTAAGGACAATCTGTTCCAAGCAAGGCCCAACTTGGAAGTGGAGGAGGATTAAATGACCCGCTCCCCTACCACTGGAGAGCCAGTGTGGTGTAGTGGTTCAGAGCGGTAGTCTCGTAATCTGGGGAACCGGGTTCGCTTCCCCACTCCTCCACATGCAGCTGCTGGGTGACCTTGGGCCAGTCACACTTCTCTGAAGTCTCTCAGCCTCACTCACCTCACAGAGTGTTTGTTGTGGGGGAGGAAGGGAAAGGAGAATGTTAGTCGCTTTGAGACTCCTTCGGGTAGTGATAACGCAGGATATCAAATCCAAACTCTTCTTCTTCTAACAGTCTCTCAGTGGCAGTGTGCCCTGCTGTACGGAGGACAGTCCTCTGTTTGAAGGACTCACAGAGGCTGTCCTTTCAAAGTCCCTTTTAAAGATAAAGGGTCTTGAATTCACTAGCACCTGAGCAGCAGCACGAGCAGGTACACAGATCACCTGGCCTCAGTTTCCTCCCCATAGTGAGATAGCTCAGTTGGTTATAGCCTGATGCTGACAACGCCAAGGTTGCAGGTTTGATCCCCGAATGGAACAGCTGCATATTTCTGCATTGCTGGGGGGGGGGGCTGGACTAGACAATCCTCAGGGTTCCTTCCAACTCTATGATTCCATGATGTTTTCCCTTTCTCTGTAAACAGAGTAATTATTTCTTCATTTGCATTTATGCACAAAAATCAACATGTGCCAGTTTTATGCAAGTCTCCCTCTTTCTTTGTGTGTGATGCATTCCCACTTTTTAAGCAACGCATGAGCAGCTTCTTCCGTCAAACAAATATATAGATATGAAAATGTTGGGAACTCAGAACTGTATGCGATTAACAACATGCAAAATCTGAGCCAGAGAGTTCTCGATTTGAGATGAATTCATAACAGCTGGCCTGGATCCCTTTAAGTAGGCGCTTCATTTCAAATGCCTTAAGTTAGATATACCCCCAAACCCTATCAGGCTCCTTTGGGGTAGATGTTGGTATCAAGAAAAGGCCTCTGAAAATTAACGGCAAATTACCATGGTCAGGTTTGTCCTCCACAAAAGATGACCCTCCAAGTGCCCCTATTTTCCAGGGACAGTCCTGGATTTTCAGAAGCCACCATGGTTTCTGATTTGATCCTAGAATGTCCCACTTTTCCTTAGGACGTCCCTGTTTTCATCAAAGAAATGTTGGCTGATATGCATTTTGAACATACCAGAAGAAGTTTATAATCAGTGTGACTCCCTCCCACAGTAGATGCAAAAGTAAATGACCCTTCTTCGTCATCAATGATACTTCCGTTACATATTTCCTCAAGGAAATATCCACGTTGAAATCATTGCATAAAGTCTCCCTCACTAGAGCATATTCTGGCATTGTTTAAAAACCTCCCACCCAAGTAGGGATCTGAAGGCAAAACTTGGGTTTG
This sequence comes from Podarcis vaucheri, assembly GCF_965113315.1. Lineage (NCBI taxonomy): Eukaryota > Metazoa > Chordata > Lepidosauria > Squamata > Lacertidae > Podarcis > Podarcis vaucheri. The sequence goes on from NC_138751.1 coordinate 29,264,403, forward strand.
ACTTGAGAAATTCTTGGCTCCCTTGGGAAGGAAATAAACACAGGCCTTCTGTTTTGAATGGGAAAACCAAAGAACTCTGGTTTGCAACTACATTTAACAGCAGTGCAATGAAATCAGAGTCTGTTGAAACTAACATCAAGGTCTCTGCTGAGGAAGGCCTCTCTCTGCCGCTGCCTTCCAAAATATAACATTGACAGAAACAGCTGACGAGGATCACAGATGCTGGTTTCTTGAAAGCGCAATACCTGGAATTTCTGGAGGTATTCCAAACACTTCTTATTACCTACTTTACACAGAGAAAGAGAGAGAGACACACACACACATTAAGCGTCAGTTTGTCACTGCATCTCCTTCCAAGCTCTGGGAGCCAGACTCAATTTAAATTATGTTTAAACTCGCTGTCGGTCACATTAGGAAAACATGTTATTGGCATCACAGTTAAGCCAAGTGTTGGTCACTGAACATACATTAATATCACAGTCTCCTGGCCATTTATCCCTGGCATGCTAATATTGGAACACCATACAGGTAAGGTTTTTCTAAAACATGCCCCACATTGTACTTAAATTGAGCCTTGAACCTCCAACACCTTGTACTTCTAACTGTGCATTCCCCAGTGCTGCTGATATCTATGCAGCAGGAGGTTGCCATTGACTTCTTACCACCGACTTTTAGTTCTCATTGTGTCAACTTTCAACAGACAGTCCTTACTCATCCCTTCACAAAAGCAAGCCCTTTCTTTCTCACTTTGACACATCACCTGGTAGAAATGAAAGGCAGCCGTTCGAAGCATGGATGTGCGCACACACGCAGAGCTTTCGATCCAGTCGTTTGCATTTTCCAGTTTTAGCACTAAGGTCAGCAGCAAGAACATCCACTCTTCCCCACCCCCTGAGTGACAAGTGGCGCTAACTTCCCAAACGGAGGTTGGAAGCGCCAAGGCAGTTGGAGGCCAATGTGTTTGACAACAAAGCCCTATTTAAAGACCTTCCCTTGTGCTGCGTTCCTCTTCCCACAATCTGCTGTTTGTATCATGAGCGCTGCCAATAATCGGCAGCGTTTCCTGCAGAACGCAGCCTGGAGAGGAGGGCGTCCCAGGAGAAAGGGAATGGCCGCAGCAGGAATCTCGACTCTCTCCAAGGCTCAAGGCCACTTTTGGGTGGTGATGGGGAGGGCAGGGAGGGAAGAACTTGTAACGAGGGCTGTGCCAGGAATTCTCTATCCAACTCTGGGTGTTTGAGAAAGGCGGATTAAAGTGGGAAATGATGCAAAGAGGAACAACTGAAATGAACACAGGAATCGGGAAATCAAAAGAGTTTTACCTATATAGAAATTAGCAGAGTACATGAGAGTGCTCTAAAAATCTGCAAGACGATTTCTATATTATTAGCTAAGATTATGATTGTGGGTACCACCAGACTGTCAGTAATTTTCAGGCAGGATTCAAGAGTGTGATACAACGTTAGGTTTGTGCAATTGAAGTGAATGAAGGGCTCTGGACCCCCTTCAAATGTCCTTTGTATTGTGCATTCATGGAGATTTCTTCTCATGATAGTATCAGGGCAGTTGTATACCACCGCACTTTCAGTATTGTTTGTGCCTGCAGATGTTTGCGGTGAACATAGGTCTTTTGCTCCAATCGGGGCATGTCCGGTAGCTTTCTGCTGAAATCCTGCAACTTCTTCTTCTTCTTCTTCTTCTTCTTCTTCTTATTATTATTATTATTATTATTATTATTATTATTATTATTATTAACAAATGTTCAGGGGGTGGGAGGGGTGGGAGAGGGAATGTCCTCTTTTCATTGCACTATAGCGCAGGAGTGCCCTTCCAGACCATAATACAGTGGTGCCCCGAAAGACGAATGCCTCGCAAGACGAAAAACTCGCTAGACGAAAGGGTTTTGCGGTTTCTGAGCTGCTTCGCAAGACGAATTTCCCTATGGGCTTGCTTCGCAAGACAAAAACGTCTTGCGTTTTTTGCAAGTTTGTTTCCTTTTTCTTAACACCGTTAATACAGTTGCGACTTGACTTCGAGGAGCAACTCATAGAACGCGGTGTGGTAGCCTTTTTTGAGGTTTTTGGTGATTTTTGAAGCTTTTCCAAAACTTTTCCGACACCGTGCTTTGCAAGACGAAAAATTCGCTAGACGAAAAAACTCGCGGAACAAATTAATTTTGTCTTGCGAGGCACCACTGTAATGAAGGAATGCCGTGGTGGCACTGCTAAAAAAGCTGAATGATGTGTGGACAGTCCAGTATAAATCCACCAGCAATGCAGTATTACTGCATCCAGGACATGTGGCAAAATACTGTACATATGCAAAAGCAAACCCACTAAAAAAAATAAGTTTGCTTTGCCATGCAGAAAGATGACAAGGAAATGCATTGAAAGGTGTGGTTTGAAACAGCGACTAACAGGAAAACTTATAAAGACCCCACAAGCAAATCCGAATGAATACTCGTTGTCATCCAGCCACCCTGAGAATAGATTAGATCAAATGTTCAACAAAGACCGGCAACCCCCCGCATAGCTCAGTTGGGTAGAGCATGAGGCTCGTAATCTCAGGGTTGTGGGTTCAAACCCCATTTGGGGCAAATGATCCCAGCATTGCAGGAGATTGGACCAGATGATCCTCATGGTCCTTTCAACTCTATGATAAATTCTGTGGAAGCAAATAGGGATGAATCCAGACATTGTACATGCCTTTAAACCGGGGCAGGGAGCTGCGGCCCCGGGAGGGGTCTGGATGTGGCCCTTCAGGCCTCTCTGGGAATTCTCACTTTGGTTTGAGCCAGTGCTGTTTTTAGATAGGTGCCTGGGTCATGTCATGGGTTGAAGGCGAACTCCCATCTCACAGGCAGTGGCTCAATCGGCCGTAAACGGCTGGTGCCGCAAACCTGACTGGTGTTAGGCGAAGGGGTAAATAGACTGGGCTGATAGATGAAGCCAGAATTGGGGGGCTGGGGGCTGGAGATGAGCAGTGTTTGGAGTGCACATGCCCCCGGTACTGGAAATGTGCTGCCTGTCAGAAGAATGTGAGAAACCACATGCCAGAATGGTGTGTGTGTGTGTGTGTGTGTGTGTGTGTGTGTGTGTGTTTCACATCCTTCCTGTTCTCCGACAGGGAATGCTCACTGCCAGTTGCTCGCCCCCCACAAAGTGCTGCACTCATCCATTTCCCGTCAGCCTTTGCTCTCATCATCACTCCCCCGCACCTATTGTTCGCACCTGTCTTTCTCTAATTCTCTTCTTCTTCTCCCCCCTCCCCAAGCTATTTGATCTTCTGAGGGGGAGTTGGCACATTGCCTTCCCACACATACCTAAAGCTTTTACATTGTTTCGTGCCGTCTGCTGCTTTTAAAGGGGCTCTTATCTCTCCTTCCCTCCCGGGGAGAACTGGGGTGCGGGTAGGGGGGAATCTTGAGGCCGGGGTGGAAGTAATGAGCTGTAGTCTTGCCCACAGCCAGGCTTGTCCACTCTCCCTTGATTTGGCAGGGCTGGAAAAGACATAACGATGATGAGATAAAATGCGAGGCGGTGGGGAGCTGGAGAGCTCACCCGCTTTTCCCCTGAAAAAGCGGTGTCTAGGAACCATACACAGTCACCCAGCAGTACTGCTCCCTAATCCCTTTTTTTAATAGTTAAAAGTAGCTGTGGAAGCCTGAATTAGATTGGAATAACTGCTTATCCCTTTGCATTCCAGCCATTTCCCCCCTTCCTCCCCACGGTTGCTTTCCTATTCACGTGGTGGGGAGGGGAAATGATATAGGCACCTGTCTTCCCCTGCCCCATGGACACAGATGGAAATGCCTGCAGATTAGCTCAGTTGGTAGAGCATGAGACTCTCCATTCCAGAGCCATGGGTTCGAGCCCCACATTGGCGGAAAAGAGATTCCTGCACTGCAGGGGGTTGGACTAGATGACCCGCGGGGTCCCTTCCAACTCTACAGTGCTACGATTCTATGAAAAGCAAAAGGTGACCAATGCATAAAAAGAAAGGATTAAGCACCTCCCCTGCCCTGCTACTCCGGAGATCAGTGATAGCCAAACTTGGCCCTCCAGCTGTTTTAAGACTACAACTCCCATCATCCCTAGCTGACAGGACCAGTGGTCAGGGATGATGGGAATTGTAGTCCCAAAACAGCTGGAGGGCCAAGTTTGGCCATCACTGCTGTAGATCAAACATGCTGCCAACCTCCCAACGTATCGTATAGCCATATAGCATCTTGCTTCTCCTTGCTAGCATTCCTTAAGCTGTTGCTGACAGGACCCTGCCTGCTGTGTTTATGCCCCTGTCTTCCTTTGAGGTGTGGCATATATTATTCACCCCATCTAAGCAGTTTACAGGGCAAATACCCGGATGGCTGTCAGAAGTACAAGAGGAAAGGGCATGTTCACATTACTGCTTCCTCCGCACCCAGTGCTTTTAATTTTTGAAGCCGCATTTACATGGCATTAGCCACAATCCGTATCAATCCTGTAGTTTCTAGTGGGGTAGGAGAGAGCTGAAAAGAAATTACATCTGGCAACCAATGCACCCCTTTGATTTCAGATAGCACATGGGTAGACGAGTCTAAAAAGCCCAGGACACAAATTTTCACGGCCCTCCATCAGCTATGGTGGCTCAGTTACCAGAAGTAATTTATTTAACGTTAACTTTGGAAGTGCATTCTCAATTCTCACCAAACTAAGCCTCTGAATGTATATTTTGCTCTAGGAGGCTTATGGATACTTTTAGGCAAACTAAGATTCTCCATACTTTAGTTTAAGGCTTTGGGGGCAAATGCAAAAGAGGACAAGGCCCTTGCAACTTCCATAGCTGTGCAGAAGGTGGGATTTCAGCCAGACAAGCAGACGCTGGTGAAGTTCCCTCTTCTGCAAAACTGTTCCCTGTCGCATCTGGACACTCTGCTTTGCATGGGCATCTTTTCGAGCTCATGTTGCCCTGGCTTCTATCTAGTCTTGGTCACCCCTGTCTCAATAGCACAATCATGTGGGGGAACACCCTTTCTGCAGACTTCGCAAAAGCCTGCTGTCAATGGAGGGATGTGGCCTTGTAATCTTAGCTCCATGCGCCCTTTGTCCCTGGCTAATGCAAACACAAGTAACTCTAAGTCCTCCCTACAATGCACAAATCTGGGATGTCGACATGAGCCTTAAGCTTACGTTCTGACCCACAAGCAAGCTGCAGTTTCCCCTTCACAGAGCTACAATTCCCAGCACCCGTTACACTTCCCAGAATTATTTGGGGGTCATTGTACCTTAAATGGGCTTTAAATGATGATGTGGATCTGCCCTACAGCCCTTCTTCTCCTGCCTGCCCCAGGGCTCCAGTCACTGGCCAAATAAACAGGTTTTTAAAACCAAAACAACCCCTCCCCACCCCCAGCAACCTCCATCAGGATGGTAGGTGGATTTCCACACTGTCGGGATAAATAAACGACTTGGCTAAATGCACCCCTGTCCCTTTCAGTCGAAGGATTGCTGAGAAGCTACCATAGCCACCTTCCAATATCTCAAGGGCTGTCACATGGAAGTTGGAGCAAGCTTGTTATCTCCTGCTCTGGAGGGTAGGATTCAAACCGATGGATTCAAGTTACAAGAAAGGAGATTCCAATTAAACATCAGGAAGAACTTTCTGGCAGTGAGAGCTGTTTGATGGGGGAAGGGCCTCCCTTGGGAGGTTGTGAACTCTCCTTATTTGGAGGTTTTTAAGTAGAGGTTGGATGGCCACCTGCCATATATAATCTGGTTGGGATTCCTGCATTGCAGAGGGTTAGGCTGGATGACCCTCAGGGTCCCTTCCAACTTTGATGCAATTCTATGATGCAATTCTATGATCTCAGCATAGTGTGGAACACAGAGCATGTGACCTATGTGGCTGCTCAGGCTGCTGTCCAGCTGCTACCTGCAGATGGGCAACTTCAAGGTCCCTCCTGCTCCCTGCCTTCCTAGGGTTCTTTAGAATCCTCCGCAAAAATAATCTCTCAAAGGACCCGTTGATGGCATTTTACCATTGTACTGTTGAGAGTGTATTAACCTATGGTCTCTGTGTGTGGCTTGGGTCAAGGAAAAAACAATGCTGTCCAGGGTTGTAAAGACTGCAGAGAGAATAATTGGGTGCATTCTTCCCACCTTGGATCAAATCTGTGCTTCCAGGTGCCATAAAAAAGCTGCAGAGATAGTGCAGGATAGTGTGTACCCAGGAAATGATCTCTTTCAGTTTCTGCCTTCTGGAAGAAAGTACAGTGGTGCCTCGCAAGACGAAATTAATCCGTTCCGCGAGTCTCTTCGTCTTGCGGTTTTTTCGTCTTGCGAAGCACGGCTATTAGCGGCTTAGCGGCTATTAACGGCTTAGCGGCTTTAAGAAAAAGGAAACAAACTCGCAAGAACTCGCAAGACGTTTTGTCTTGCGAAGCAAGCCCATAGGGAAATTCGTCTTGTGGAACGACTCAAAAAACGGAAAACTCTTTTGTCTTGCGCATTTTTCGTCTTGCGAGGTACCACTGTACAGGGTTATAAAGACTAGGACTAGCCACCCGAGAAACAGTTTCTATCCAAATGCAATTTTGGTTTTAAACACAGTGTAGTCTTTATGTGAGTATATTGTATTCAATTATGGGGTATCAGAGTTTTTAGGGGCTAACCAGGCTGCGATAGCAGGCTTGTGGGTTTTTGAATGTCTGATGTAGATTTTTTCAATTTTGTTGTTCTGTATGGGACAATGACAATAAAAATTATCGTATCATATCGTATCGTATCATTTAAACCAGACTGGGATCAGGCAGCCCTTCAAATAGAGGACTATCCTCTTTAAATTCGGACACATAGCCACCCTAACGCCACCATATATACAAACTTCCAATTTCAGCCCCCCACCCCCCTCCCAAAACCTTAGCTGATGAATGATGAGGTCTAAAGCAGGGGTCAAGCAACCTTTTTCAGCCGTGGGCCGATCCACTGTCCCTCAGACCATGTGGTAGGCCGGACTATATTTTTTTTGGGGGGGTCTGATTCCCAGACCGTCCGTGGGCCAGATTGAGAAGGCGATTGGGCCGCATCCAGCCCATGGGCCTTAGGTTGCCTACCCCTGGTCTAAAGTACCGTATGTTTGACCTTTGGTAAACAAACAGCAGGGCTTGTGTAAAGGAAAGCAAAGGAAGGTGTGTCTGCAAAGAGGGTACGAAGAGGAAAAAGTTGACACTACCAAATAAAAAGCTTCTTCTGAACAAGGAAAAGATTGTCTCTGTCTCTCTCTCTCTCTCTCTCTCTCTCTCCCTTGTGGCTATTTATCTTCCCCAAGCAAGGCGAATCACATTCCTCACTGAGGACTAGGTCCCTGCCAAGTTTATTGAACAAGGAAACCATTTTCCCCCTTTGTGCAAACTTTTCTATAGAACTTTAAGCCAGTTCAGGTGGTGTGGGAAAATTCCCGCCCTACCCTGCGTGCCTGTACTTTCTCAAAGAACTAATCTCTTCTTTTTCTAAATAAATGCACATCAATGTTCTTTTGATCCCATCAAAACCGAAGTTTCGTCTGTCAGATGTTAAGGTGCTCTTATTGTGGGCATTGTTTCAAATTATCGCCTTCAGAGATTCTGTGATTGAAAAAGGGATAAGGTAAAAAAAAACCAACAACCTTGCTAATCGGACTTTTCAGCTGCCATGGAATGTTTAGGGACATTCTGATTGCTGAGGGTGAAGGTGCCAGATATAGAATTATTTATAACACTGTGGTATCTCTGAGAAAACTGAAAGGTCGTTTTGGCTGGGGGGGGGAACGTTGCAGTGCCCTGGGTCAGGGAACGGTGAATGTTTCTGGCAGCAGGGGGAGAGTAGGAGGAGAGACTGGGTTATTAATGAGATTATGTCTGCTTTGGAGTTTGTCAGTTTTAACAGACCTGCAGATGTGGAAGCTGCACCAGTGGTTTCTCTTGCTCCTCTCCCCGCTCAGTCCCTTTACCCCATGCTCTGCTCCCCTCCAGCCAGATGAAGCAAACAAGCTTCTTCTGTGACCCCCAAAAAGCTGGAGGGGAGGTTGGGCAATAGGACTCAGTAGAGAGTGGGGAGGAATGGAGCAACATGGCCACAGCTTCTTGTACAGTTCTGGATTTGCCAAAGAAACAGGCATGATCTTAGGCTTGTACGACCGAGGACCCCACAGTCCTGGATTTACAGAAACAGTACCAGTTTCTGATTTGATGCTGGAATGTCCCGCTTTCCCTTAGGACATCCCTATTTTCATCAGAGAAATGTTGAAGGGTATGGAGTTATGCAACCCCCTTTAGAATACTTCTGAAGGCAGCCCTGTATAGGAAAGATTTTTTTGTAATGTTTAATGTTTTATTATGTTTTAATATATGTTGGAAGCCACCCAGAGTAGCTGGGGGAACCCAGTCAGATGGGCGGGGTATAAATAATAAAATTATTATTATTATGGAATAGGATGTCCCAATTTTCATAAGAGAAATGTTGGAGGGTATGAGCATGACATGAGGGGACATCATCATCATCATCATCATCATTATTATTGTTTCAATCTCATGGACCTCTCTACCTGTACTCTGAAGTGGTACCACTCAGATTCAGGTTTGCCATCTCGGTGACGCCAAGGCAGATGGTTCTGTGAGGTCAACCAGGTGATATGTATTAGATTTTATACATTTATTTCGACCCACTGGCCTTTTAAAAAATGTTACTTGTTTCCCTGCAGGTCGCTTTAATAAATTCTGGCGATTCATGCAAAGTTTCTGCAGACATTTTACTTCCTACTAGGGTGGGAACTTAACACATTGTGTTTTGTTTTGTTTTTAAAAAGGAAATTCAGCACCAAGAAGAGAACAAGGACATGGATTTGCACATGCTAATACATATATAAAATATACCTTCAATAGAAAATACATCTCACTGAGGTGGGGGAGAAGACTGTGGCTAGGTCCCTGCTGTGAGCCTGCTCAGTCTGTTTTTTCAGCTGCTCACTACTGATAGGCTATTTCAAGGCCTCCTTATAGTGATAGCAGGAGAAGGTTGCTTGGAGTGGATGGAAATCTTCCAGAGTTGCTATACACAGCAGGAGACCTGAGAGGCAAAGGGCAAGATGGGGAGAGGAGTAAAAAAAACATGCAGGGTTTGGAATCTGGATGGGCTGAGTGTTACCAGAAGAGGTTGTAAGGATCAAGAAGAAGGAAAGAGGATGATCATTGAGGGCTGGGGGAAAGAGGTTGATGTGCCCAGAGGATCTCCCTTAGCTGCGGTTGTGAGTCTAATGTGGTGCTGCTTCAAGATGGGAGTCAGGAGCAAGACAGCAGTAACTCACAAGGTGTCAGTGAAGTTAAATTCATTATTCGAGGTTCTCCAGTTCCAAACTCCCAATTCTCTTTGAGCCCTCCTAAGCAAATCTCACCTGCCGAATTTTCGATCTTTGACAGCTGTGCAGCGCCTAGCACAAAGCCATTTGGAATCCAACAGTTCCTGGATGGATGACGACTACCCTGAGGATGTTGAGGAGGACGAGGAAGATGAGGATGAGGAGGAGGAAGAGGAAGAAGCTCAGGATTCAGATGACACCGTGAGGGAGATGCCCGGCCTTTGCAAGCCTGGGGGTAAGCAATGACAATAGCAAGCAGACACGCGAGAGGCGGGGGAGGGAGACTGTGGTGCCAGCAGGGGGCAGCAGAGAATACCCATCTTGCGCTTGGCATGGCTGGGCCTGGCAGCTTCTAGGTAGCTCCTACAGCGGATGAGTCACATGTCAATTTGTTCTGAAGCCATTGTGTTGGTTTATTAAAGTTATTACCTGCACAGCACCATCTTAACACCGTCGTTGCATTCGCTCTCTTTGGTCAGTATAGTATAAATGGATAGGGAAGGGAAGGGAAGGAAAGGGAGAAAGGAATAATAAAACACATTACACTGTAGGAGCCCACACCAAAACCAGGGGGGAAAGTGCAGGAGTATTTTCTGGGAATTGCAGAAAATTGTTTTGCGCTGCCTTCAGTCTAAGCACCATAGCAAAGGAAAGGAAAGTTCAATCATTCATCCGAAACCACAGCAGAGAAAAGGATATGCCTAGATTATGTTCCATAGGAAATGTGTGTGTATATATATATATATATATATCTAATCTACACTTAATGACCCACCCAGTGATATTCTGAATACCACTCATGAAATCACCCAAGATATCCCTCAAGTAATTAAGGAACAAAAGAAGAAAAGGCACACTAATCTAGGAACTTCCTCTTTGCCCAGAACGTTGGAGGCTATACACCACACCCCTCAACAGTATTTATAGGAACTCAAACACCAGACTCTGCTCTGTTCCAGTAACAAGAAGCCGAAAGCACCAGCCTGAAGATGACGAGTGAGACCTCGTCGAAACGTCGCACAGACACCCCGACTCTTACACGGGAAGACACCCGAAGACACCCAAACCTGCATTCCTGTACCCGTGAAAATCTACGAAAGCAAACATATATATATATATATATATATATATATATATATATATATATATATATATGCAGGTTTTGGTGTCTTCGGGTGTCTTCCCGTGTAAGAGTCGGGGTGTCTGTGCGACGTTTCGACGAGGTCTCACTCGTCATCTTCAGGCTGGTGCTTTCGGCTTCTTGTTACTGGAACAGAGCAGAGTCTGGTGTTTGAGTTCCTATAAATACTGTTGAGGGGTGTGGTGTATAGCCTCCAACGTTCTGGGCAGAGAGGAAGTTCCTAGATTAGTGTGCCTTTTCTTCTTTTGTTCCTTAATTACTTGAGGGATATCTTGGGTGATTTCATGAGTGATATTCTGAATATCACTGGGTGGGTCATTAAGTGTAGATTAGTTGCTAAAGCTTTCGTGTCTTGACCTCTTGAGCTTGTGAAGAGTTTTTCTGAGAAGATGGCTGTGCTGCATTTAGTTGTGCTCTGGCTTGGCTTCGTGTATAGGGGCGAGCTATGGTTTTGTGCCTTGTGCCAGCCAGATCTGTGTAGGGATTGCAGGGGGGTGCAGCATCCGGAGGTGCCACTATAGTTTGGCTACTGGATGGAGTCTGTAATATGTCTGTGGAGAGGGTCTGGGTTTGGGTCTGGTGTGGTTGATTGGTGACGGCGTTCTGTGTGCCTCTGGTTCTGGTGTCGGTTTTTGTGGGGAGGGCTAATTTCCAGATGTCTGGCAGGCGGGACGTGTCGTCACGCTTGTTCATGTTGTGAGGGTGTTTCTCTATCTCGATGGCTTCCATGATTATTCTCTTGTGGTGATGTTCCATGTTAAAGAGCAATTTGGAATCTGCAAAATTAATTTCGTGTCCTGTTTCTTTCATGTGTTGGAAAAGAGAGGAAGTTTTTTCTTCTTTTTTGACGGCATTCTTGTGTTCTGCGATACGTGCATTTATTCGTCTGTTTGTTTGTCCAATGTACGTGGCTGGGCAGACTTTGCAGGGTATTTCATAGACCCCTTGGTTTTCCAGCTGGATTTTGTCTTTTGGGTTTCTGAGGATATTGGCTATTTTTTGGTTGGTGCAGAAGATGACGAGTGAGACCTCGTCGAAACGTCGCACAGACACCCCGACTCTTACACGGGAAGACACCCGAAGACACCAAAACCTGCATTCCTGTACCCGTGAAAATCTACGAAAGCATATATATATATATATATACACACAACCCTTCAGACTGAAGGCCCATCTAGCTAGTCCAACATCCTGTTTTGAGCCACATGCTTCTGGGAAGCCCACAAGTGGAGTATGGAAAACAAATCGTTTTCCAAGCCTAAAATAGACGAATACTTCCCCACTCTCTGCCTGCACTGCTCTTGGCAACAGGAAGCAGCCCAGCTTTCATCTGCAACAAACTCAGATGTCAGTGCTGCTGGGATACAGAGAGGGATGAGCTGTCCACTCCAGCTTCCATGTTCTCCTCCCCTCCCCTCCCCTCCCCTCCCCTCCCCTCCCCTCCCCTCCTCTCCTCTCCTCTCCTCTCCTCTCCTCTCCAGCAAACTTATTGCCTTCGTGGTTGCAGCAGGAGAGCCCACTTCCCAATATACAGTGGTACCTTGGGTTAAGGACTTAATTTGTTCTCGAGGTCCATTCTTAACCTGAAACTATTCTTAACCTGGAGCACCACTTTAGCTAATGGGGCCTCCTGCTGCCGCTGCACCACCGGAGCACGGTTTCTGTTCTCATCCTGAAGCAAAGTTCTTAACCCGAAGTACTATTTCTGGGTTAGCAGAGTCTGTAACCTGAAGCGTATGTAACCTGAGGTACCACTGTATAGGGAGAATCTACTGGAAGTTCAAATTTACATTGCTCCATCTCCCTAGAATCCAGTCCTGCTCGTACTGTCTATTTGTAATCCAAGTCTAGATCTTAACTGCCTAGCCTTATGGGTACAAGTGTGGACCCATCCCCTATGACTTTGCTTCCCGCCCGCTCCTTGCCAAGCATTTCCCAGTTGTTAAAAAGCTAAATTTTGCACGCAGAATTAAGTATGCAAAGATAACCAGCGCAGACCCGAAAATATACATTGCCCCCAATACATCTGAGGTTAGTCATCGCAGTCCCCCTGCAACTGGGGGAATGAATTAGCCATGACTCACTTGGGTTCCGCTGCTCAGCAATGACTCATTTACCTGGATCAAGGCCATCATCTGCAAAGTGAATTTGAAATTCATCATTTGGGTTTCTTCAACCCAAAACTTGGCTTTTTGTGGAACTGAGGGGTGCATGCATGCAGCCTGCCTCTTCTAAATCCTCCCCTTGAGTCTTTCTTCACGAAATGCATAGTTCTTCCATTCATTGCCAAATCGTTTAGCGCTTGCCTTCACTGTTGGTTGCTCTTAAAAGGATAGGATATAGTCATGGGGGCAGGTCTAGTAGCCACGACAAGCCAAATGGAACCTCCACAATTCAAAGCAGTACAGTGGTACCTCGGGTTAAGTACTTAATTCGTTCTCGAGGTCCGTTCTTAACCTGAAACTGTTCTTAACCTGAAGCACCACTTTAGCTAATGGGGCCTCCCACTGCTGCCGCACCGCCGGAGCACGATTTCTGTTTTCATCCTGAAGCAAAGTTCTTAACCCGAGGTACTATTTCTGGGTTAGTGGACTCTGTAACCTGAAGCGTATGTAACCTGAACCATATGTAACCCGAGGTACCACTGTATACCTCTGCAGGTTGTTGGGAGGAAATAGCAAGCGATGGCCCAGCCGCTCAGTTGCCTACTTTTGACTTCTCAGGGACATCTGGCTGTCTGCTGCTGCAGATACGCCATGTCTAATCCAGTGAATCAGAAACACCAAAGAGTCTTGTGTCACCTTAAAGACTAGTGCATTTATTGTGGCATTTGCTCAAAGGCTTATGCCATACTGAATTCAGCAGCCTTCAGGGCTCTTGACTTGTTGTTGTTTTTTGCTGCAACAGTCTAAGCATGGCTGGTCCCCTTGGAAGTTCTTAATCAAGAAACTGGCTTCTGCCATCATAATGGCACTGCTATTTTTTTTATTTAAAAAAACTGCAAGTTTTGGCAACCCCTATGATTTTGCTAAATTCCGAACTATTGTTTCAGACATTTCTTTTCACTCCACGTCAAAAATAAATAAATCAAATTATATTCTCCGCTTTGGCATTTATCCTCCCCTACTTGGTTGAAAGATAGAATTCCTTCCCCTGACTTCTCCCCATTTCTGCTGCCCCCCCCATAAAATGCATTCGCTTCAGCCTGAGGTGATAGCTCAAAGGGTGCTCTGGAGAGCAGGGAGGGGCTGGTTCTCGAGGTCAAGTCGTTCTCAAGCAGGTGGGCTGTTTCCATGGCAATGCTCTTCTATTTAAAGGGCTTTCTCCCGCTGTTCGCCATGTATCCCACTCGCTGGGGGGTTCGCTGCATGTACTGAATACATTTCCCTTCATTTAGCACCTCTGCTGTCAGGGAGAAACCTGTAAATGGTTCCTCCTCCCCCCCCCAACTCTCTCTCTCTCTCTCTCTCTCTCACACACACACACAAGCTCCTTACCCCCAGTATGGGGAGAAGCTGCTAGTCTCCTAGGAAACCATCTTCCTCAGCAGGAAAGAGCTGTGAGATGGGAGAGGTGGCATCTATACAAGGCATCTTTCTCTCTCCCGCCTCCAGCCCCTTCTGTCCACAAATTCACTCCCTCTTGCTATATCAGAGCAAAAGGTCTGGAGTTTGGAGGGGGGTAGTTGCTAGGTGTCCGGCAGTTTTTAAAAAAAGCAGGCTTCTGTGGATTTCAGAGCATCACGAAATTGTGGCCACACAGAGCCTCTTTCAAACTGCAGAGGGAGGGCAGGGGGAAAGCGGAGAGGAGGACAGTGCCAAGTTGGTACATGGATGTGGCTGGGGTTTATAAGATCCTAGCGGGAGCTTTGTGATCACACGCTGGCTCTCAGGCTGTGTCTACACACACACATTTACTCTGCGTCTAGTGGGCTCCCATCCCAAGTTTGGGAACTGGCGTACATATAACATTAGCCACAATTCATATTTCCTGCAACATCTTGTGAAATACGGTGCTGGATGTGTTCCCTCTGCCCAAACCAGCTGCAACCTGAATAAAGGGGGAAAGAACCACCTAACCGTGTTCTGCGCCAGTGATGTGTTGACAGGGACTGGAAACTTGGTTTCTTTTTTCTTTTCTTTTCAAAATGCTGCCGCACAATTAGGCAATGGTGTTTTTGGATCTGGCTGAGATGGCAAAGTTAGCATGTTTAATTAGAGAAAAATCATTACTGGCATCTGTTAAGCATCGGAAATTTCGTATGGGCTTTTTGTGCAAGAAAAGAACGCGAACTTGTAATATTTTGATTTGAAGATTGAAAAAAGACTGGTTTGTAGATGATAGAATGGTTGGATTTTAAGGAATGGATATTATATGTTGCTGCTGGACAGAGAACTGGAAGTCCTTTGACTCATTTCTTTCTTTCTTTAGTTTTTCCTTTCTTTCCCTTTTTCTTTTATTCAGTTCTCTCCTGTTCTTGTCTTTTATTCTTTCTGACTTTGGTCCTTTTTTGGCTAAGTAGCTATTTTATCTTAGTATATTATAAAAAGATACTTTGTAATGGATTTGTGTTTTTGCATATCTATGAAGAAGTATCAATAAATAAGTTAGTAAAAGGAAAAAGAAAAGATATTTTGACCATGTTTTCATTTCCCAACTCATATTTCTTTATTGTCTATTCCAGCGTCCCAGTTGGGCCCAGCTTCCAAGGCAGCCTTGCTCAGGCAATGCACTGGTAAGAAAACACCTTCCTCTCATGCCAGATCTGCGTCCTGGCAATCTATCCTAGAGTTACATAATCAGAGCAATCAGCACTGGAGCTGTCCAAAGTCAAACAGCCCTGTGGGCTTTGCAGTTGTGCAAAAGAGGGATTCTCTTACCCTTTCGTGATAAACTGCATGTGCCAAATAGTCTCGTAGACTATTGTGAAAGTTACAGGAGGCTCTGCCCATCTTTTTTTCTTCTGGTTGCCTTAATCGGAACTTATGAGAGCTCTGGTCAAATAGCAAACAAGCAAGGAGACTTCCGGTAAAGATGGCGTCAGGTCAGGAAGCTGGCTCACACAATTTTAACCAATTTTCAATTGGTTTTAACCAATTATTTTATCAACCTTTTCATAACTTGGAACATGCATGGAATGCCTGCCGGTCTTACAAGGGAAATTCAGGAGGTGCCAAATCTACATCAAGTGTTTTAAACTTACAAATTGAATACGCAAGATGTATATAGCATTCCATGCAGAGGCATACCTAGGGACCCTTGCGCCATTGGCAAGGATCTGTATTGGTATTCTCCCCCCAAAAAAAAAAAAATCTCTTTACCACAATAGCCACATTAGAAATGACAGCATTTTTGCGACCCAAGTACACATTAGAAATGACAACATTTAATGCGACCCAAGTACGCAGAGCGTCCAGAGTGAGGGCGAGGCGAGGAGGAAGGGCCAAAAAATTGGCATGCCTTTGTGCCATGGTGTGAGAAGGATGGGAAGCTTTTCCTGGGTTTATCTCTCCACACCAGAAGCAGCACTGCACCACACACGTATTCATCATACCCCCCGTAGTCTCCATTTACCTTCATATCGCCCTGCCACTTTCCCTACCACTCAGCTCCCAGCTGACACAGATAGCTGAGGCAGGGAAGAGAGAAGATCTCTTGGGTGTTATTAGTCCCAGGTTCATAGGGACAGGAGCCCAGCAGGAGTGGCAAGGGAGAAGAATGTCGAAGAGCTGAGCCGCTCAATCAGCGGATATATCTATCCCAAGATTATACACCCCTTAGATGCAGCTCAGGAATGGTGTGCTTGAATGTTTCACCATACCCCCCAAAAAAATCCCAAACCCACATAGAAAAATGTAACATCCACTTCTCCATGACTATATATGGTAGTGCTCTTACATGCATTTCCCATCTGTACTCTGAAAGTGGTACAGTCTGGCTGGAGCTGTATTATGTGTCCAAATATATCTCCTTCTGATCCGCATCTTAGATGTCAGCACTTTGATAGAATGCTAGATTGCTGCTTTCCACACATGTATTGCATTCACTGGGAATTGTGTGGGCGTGACATGTTAATTTACTTCTGTTATCCTTGGCTCTTAATAATTTGCTTTCCCCCCTCCATCACTAAATGATCTGTGCATATACTCTCGGTGTTTTTGACATCGACCGCCTGCTTTTTCTTTGAAAGCACAAAGCAGCGCGCATGGGGCTCCATCGCAGCACTGACCTTAGCTTCTGCAAAGCTACAATATCAAGTGCTCCCAGATTGTTCATTGGTCCATATGTTTGTGTGTGCATGTGCCACCTTCTCACTGTTCAGTGTGCATTTGGCAACACTGGCTGTTGCTTATGGTCCTTCCAGATATGGGCTTAATACTGCGAAAGATTGTTGAGAGATTGCTGCAAAAAAAAAACCAACAACCAACAACTTGCATGTGTGAGGAGCACTGATCCCACAATAAATGTATATCTGGAAGCACCCTTGGAGAAGATTGTGTTGCTATAAAACCAGCTGAATCACAAAGATGCTGCAGCCTCTGTTATCCTGCCTGATAACGTTGCTGCTGGATGGGTCCAGATATAATCCAAGACACAACAAGAAGGCCACATCGAGTTTACCGTAATTGGAAAACACACGTACATGGTCTTCAGACTGGCAAAAGACGCACGCAGGCAGAGGAGACTACATACAAGCTCAAACGCACACAACGGGGCATTTGTGGGTAGTGATATTTTCTCTCTCCTTTTTCCTCTTCAATCACCATCCCGGCTGCCTGAGAAGTCTTGGAAAACAAGCCCAAAGAATCTGAGCATCCCATCTATCCTGCACTCTCCAAATCACAGAAACGGAAAGGTAAATGTGTGTGCGACAACTGCAGGGCTTAAGTGGGATTTATCACTTGGGTTATATGGGCAAAGGCAAAAAGCTTTTGAGAGCTAAAGATGGCATGGCAGCAGCGTCATTGCCCACGGGGTGCATACTTTGTTGTTGTTGTTGTTGTTGTTGTTGTTATTGTTGTTACCACCCCACCTTTTTCCCTGACAGAACTCAAAATAGCTTACAGATAAAAATAAGAATCACTAAAAGCATAGGGGGGAAATCATTAAAAAAACAATTAAACATTGATATATTAAAACTATATAATATATAAAACCTGTTAAAACCATACGAATAATTACAATAAAAACAGCACAGCACCAGCCCTTTCATTCAAAGCAGTCAGTTCCCCAAAGCCTGTTGGAACAAGAAAGTCTTCACCTGCTGGCAGAAGAACAACAAGGAAGCGAGTTCCAAAGCCTGGGAGCCGCCACCAAGAAGGCCGTCTCCCACATCTCTGCCAAGCGCCCCTGTGAGGTGGCAGGAGCAAGAGAAGGGTCTCCCTTGAAGATCTCAAAACCCAGCCCGGTTTGTCTGAGGGAATAGAGTCCTTCAGATAGCTTGGACTGAAGCTGTGTAGGGCTTTATAAGTCACAACCAGCGTTTTGAATTGTGCCTGGAAACCGACGGGTAGCTGGTGAAGCTGTTGTCGCATTTGAGTCGTACGCTCCGTACGACAAGCCCAGGTAAACAATCCGGCTGCAGCTCTTTGAGCCAGCTGAAGTTTCTGAGCACTTTCCAAAGGCTGCCCCACAAAGATTACAGTAATCCAAATGGCATGTAACTGAAGTCGTGCATCGCCATGGCCAAATCAGATAGCTCAAGAAGCGGGCACAGCTGGCTATGCAAGAGAAGATTATGCAGGATTCTGATGCTCTTAAAAAAAAAAAAAACTTTTGAAAGCTGTGAACAATGGCAGTGGTGAGCAACTCTCTCTCTTTCTGCCTTATCACTGTCAGCTGCCTGTAGGAACTCTTGTCCTTCTCCAGCCACTGTCTCCATGGAAACAGAATCATAGGCAGATCTGTACATATTCTGTGAGTACAGAAGAGGAATCTCAATAAAATGTTGTGGTGTGTCCCTTCTCCACAACAGTCCCTTTGAACAGGAACCTTGTACCATTGTTGAGGGCTTAGAGATGAGCCCTTTTTTCCCTTTCCCAGAATCCTCTGCTGCACCATATAGTGGCCAAGAGTTAACTGTCAGGGATCAATCAAGGTTTCATTGCTTATATACTTGGGGAAGAAGAGTTTTATAGGCTTGTGGTGTGCCCTCACTGGATCCTGGTGCTCTCCTCTAGGATGCTACTGGGGATGGTGGACATTGGGCAGGATGAGGCCCACCAAGCCATTTGAAGTGGCCTTCAGAGATCAGTCTGTGAAAGACAGAGATTGCCCTCTCTACTGCCATGTGTAAGGGTTCTCAGTTGCACAGAGAGCCTTCAGACACAGAGACAATTAAAGCTGTTTGATCAGCAAGCAGGTTAAATATTATATATATACATGGCTTAACAGCGAAGGCAGTTGACTTTCCCCCCATTCTGTCACTGCAAAGCTTCATGAAACGAGGTTTTGCCCTATCCGTGTGAAATTTGGCATAAAGAATATGCCTTGGGTGGGTTGAGGGCAGCATAATATGGTGAAATTTCAGAAAATCCTGGAGAAGAATGGCTGAATTAGAGTAGTTCACACGTTTTGCGTTCAGGTTCAGGCATCCCATGTTCCCTGCCATTATTATTATTATCATTATTATTATTATACACAGCCAAAGCATACCTTACATTTACCCATTTGGGGGCCATTTCCATTATGTCAGGGATCTCCCTTCTGCTGGTCAAAATCTACGGTGTATAAATCTGGAACCGTGAGGTTTCAGAATTCCCATTCTAATCAGTCATTTAACTAAGAGTGAGTTGTTCAAAACATTGCTCATTGCCAAACACTGGCTCTTCCCAGAGGGAGCTTGCTTCCCAGAAGAAAAATGGCCATCGCCGAGGAAGAAGCTGCTGTGGAAGACGGTGGGTGGGAGGAATGGAGCCGCTGTGCTTGTTTTGGTGTGTGCAAAATGCTTCAGCACGAGTCGGGGTGTGTTTGTGAGTGAATTTCTCTTGCATGTGTGTGAGAAGAGAGTGTGTGTTAGACAAAGGGAAGCTGCCATGACTGAATGGGATTTGCAGTCTCTGGCTCTCCCCCCCCCCCCCCCGGGTGATTCCCGCTGCAACTTCTTTTGAGATCTCTGCCCTGTTTGCAATCTGTGATCTCAACAAAGAACCCTGGGAACCGTAGTTTGCCCCTCACAGAGCTACAGTTCCCAGCACCCTCAACAAAATGCAGTTTCCATGATTCCTGGGGGCGGGGGGGGGAGAGAGATGTGTTCTAAAGACTTTTAGAAGACATCTGAAGGCAGCCCTGTTTAGGGAAGCTTTTTATGTTTGATGGATTACTGTATTTTAATATTCTGTTGGAAGCCGCCCAGAGTGGCTGTGGAAACCCAGCCAGAAGGGCGGGGTATAAATAATAAATTATTATTATTATTATTATTATTATTATTATTATTATTATTATACTTTATATGGTTATTGCAAGCTATTCTGTCTTAGGCACTTAGAGTGATAACAGCAATAGACTGCATGTGAGGCCTGGTATTTTTCGGGATCCATTCAGCCAGCTTATAATCTTCATCATAGTTTGTTCCATGGTTGAAGAACCATATCAGGACTAAAATACAGTCCATTACGGCAAAAGCGGGGATAATGTTGAGATAATAATAAAAATAGCCTCCTTTAGAGAGCTGATGTAAATATTAAAGGTAAAGGGACCCCTGACCATTAGGTCCAGTCGTTACCGACTCTGAGGTTGCGGCGCTCATCTCGCTTTATTGGCCGAGGGAGCCGGCGTACAGCTTCCGGGTCATGTGGCCAGCATGTAAATATTACTAAGATAATAACTGCAAAGTTATTTTGACATCTTAAAGGGCAGTATGATTCTTATGTATTATGGGGTGTGTCCCCCTCCCTGTTCCAACTCCCACCACCAGAGGGGGCTTAATGGAATTCAGGGAATGTTCTTTTCAATAAACGAAATAAATTCTAGAGGGGTTTTTTAACCCTTCAGTTTAAGCAGAGGTGGATGGCGGGGGTCGAAACCAGTTTGGTAGCACTGGGGGCAGAGCCTTGGGGGGCCACAGGGGGCATTGCAACAATGATTTAGAATGGAAGGCGAGGGGCAGGAGGGGCCAAATTTTGATGCTGTACAGGGCACCGCTGAAGTGTCAGACCCCAAGGTCCACCACTGGTTTAAATCTTTAACACAATTACTGAGTGTCTTCTGCACCAGAAAGGATGGAAATTGCAAGTTAAGGTACCTGTGCTGGTGCATCTATATGGGGCTCTAAACAATATGGGATGTATCGAAACTGAGGCTCCTTAGAATTTCCACATTCCATGGCACACGAGAAATTTTTAAGTTCCCTTTCTCTTAAATGGAAGGGGTATTTGATCCCAGTATTAACTTGCGGTGAGGTGTGAATGCCCTCGTTTGATCTCTGCTGCCTATAGCTCTGTGTTCTATAGCCTCCAGACAATTCCCCTGCACCTGATCTGGCCAAAGCTGTTAGGGCCAAGGCTCCAGTAGTACCGGGCTGAGCATCAGGGAAACATCCCAGTGCTGCTGTGGAGAGGAGAATCTCTCTCTCTCTCTCTGCTCTTCCAACCATTTTTTTGGCCATGTCCACCAATGTGGTGGCGGCGCCTTCAGGCCACAAGCTGAGGGTTAGCTACCCCTGCTGTAAAGGATGCTTGCAGGGCAAAATATGTTTTGTCACTTCTTGCTTGTCAGCGTGACGCTTGTTCCCGTCAGGTGGGCAGAAAGTATCCTTTGCTGGATCCGTAGAGGAAGTCCCCAATGAATCTGAGCAACCAGAAGGTGCTGAAGGCGAAGCCCAGGACCAGCAGAACCAGGAGTCAGAGGTGGGACCGGAGCAGGGAGACCCGCCACTAACAGGTAATGTACCTGAACAAAGGAGCTCTGTCTCTGGTGGTTGCTTATCAGCACAGTGCCTAGCTTAGTCCTTGGCTTTTAACATGTTGCATTCCTAGTGTTGCAATAGGTGTTTTTTTTTTAATGTATGTTTTGTCTGTTTGCCTCACAAGAACCCTGAGTAAGGTTGAGTAAGGGGCTGATCCATGGGCAGAAAAAAATATTTATTTGGTTTTTCATATTAAAGTTTTACAATCACATATCCAACATCCAAACAAGATTCCAAAGAATCTCCTGGATTTCCCTCCTCCCCTCAGTGAGTCCTATTGTAAATCATTTCCTCCTGCATCTTTTATAATAATAGAAATCTTTTAGATCTCCATTATGTCCAAAATTCACTACTGAACTACAAGTGTTATTCCAATCCTACTAACGATTTTAGCTGTTTACAATGGTTTTTAAGATAAATTATAAATTTCTCCCATCCCTTACTAAAATTTTGGTCTTCCTGATTTCTGATTCTTCTGGTCATTTTTGCCATTTCGGCATAATCCATCAACTTAATCTGCCTTTCTTCTCTGGTCAGGATTTTATCTTCTTTCCATCTCTGGCACTTCTATGAACTATTTTAAGTTCACTTTACAACGCAAAGGATAAGTATAATGCTGGTTTAATATTGTGTCACCACCATCTCTCAAATTGGGACCTCTTCAAGAATCTGCTGTGGTACATGAGATTATGCTCTGTGATGTGAAACATGAAAGATAATGACTGACTCAAGCCCCCCCTCCCCCCGTGAGTTTCACATCAGAATAGTGATTTGAACCCTGATTGCCCTGGCCCAAGCACAGTGCTCTGTGTTCCGTATTCCACACTGGCTCTGGTTTAAGATTATGGCTGGGAAGTGAATGATATACTTATGACTAAGAGTATTTATCTTCCGCATTTGGGTCCTACAGAGCGACCCACCAACCCACCACCAGCAGAAATGGCTTCCTTGCCCTCAGCTTCCCTATATAGCTAAAAAGTTGCCTTAGCTGACTGGTCTAGAACTACCTGATTTTCAAGGGTCTTGGTCTGCATTCGAAATTAGCCGGGCGCCACTCACGTTTTGCGACTGGCAACCAGCCCTTTGCGACTGGATGGAGATGTCCTTGTACCACCTTTCCATCTCCACATGCCTGGCTGCAGTCAGCTGGTCTGCCAGGCACCCGACAAAATACCCGATCCGTCCAGCAGCACGGTCAGATGGACAGGGTGCAAAAAACAAATTGTTGTTGGTGGTGGTGGTGGTGATGTGGTCTGGGTGATGTCCCATGTCCAGAACAGAAATTAATCCAGTGAATATGATCATTATTCACTGTTGTTGTTTTCAGCCTATAAACAATATAGAATGATCGTGAAATCAGTCATGTTTCCCCTTTCCACTTTGCACTGGCTTTCCTTTGCATTAAAATGATTGGTGCAGAATAACATAATGATAATGCAATTATGAAAAGTTCAATCACAGCGGGCAGTGAGATGAAAAATGTAGGCTTCATCCGAAGCCGAACGCAAAACAGAAGGAGTCCTGCACACGACTGATAAAGGGTAGAACGGAAGTTGATGCCTTCATAATTCCCTAACTGTGACATCCATCTCATCCCCTCCTTGAGAGCCAGTGTGCTGTAGTGGTTAAGAGCAGTGGACTCGTAATCTGGTGAATCAGGTTCGATTCCCTGCTCCTCCACATGCAGGTGCTGGATGACCTTGGGCCAGTCACACTTCTCTGAAGTCTCTCAGCCTCACTCACCTCACAGAGTGTTTGTTGTGGGGGAGGAATGGAAAGGAGAATGTTAACTGCTTTGAGACTCCTTAGGGTAGTGATAAAGCGGGATATCAAATCCAAACTCTTCTTCTTCTTGCTTTGGATTCTACAAGGGAAGATTGTTTTTTTTAAAGTTAGTTTAGAACCAGTTTTGACTGTCACAGCCATTCAGCAGGAAACCCTGGGAACAGGAGCCATAGGAAAGAGAAACGGGCTTCTTACATGGAAATGTCAGCACCTTCACAAATGATGGCTGCCAGAGGAAAAAACATCTTTAAAGTGATTTGAAACTGGTGTAAAATTTTGTCATGTACAGATGCCCTACACGTCGAGAACTTTCCCCCTCTAAGTGCTTATGTTTTTCCTCTCCTTCTGTAGATCATGTTATGGAACTAAGTCGCTCCAGCTGGGAAGAGAGACCTCCCTGCGCTCTTAGCGCCGAAAACCGTTCCTCCCCACCCCCTATCCACACCACCACCTAGCGCAAGCCGTGAAGGGGTAGAGTCGGGAGCTGTCCCACTGATGGAAAACTCTCCTTTTTCACCAAGATGGATTGGGTTATTTCCTTTTAACAACTATCTTCTCTTTTCTGTTCCAGATTCGTCTTTCATTTCGCAGTGTTTGGTTTGTGTTCCGTGTATTATTTAGCACAAGGGAAAAGGAAGTGGGGGGAGGGGGAGCCACAGTCGCTGGTATCCAAACCTCCACATTCAGAAGGAATATGTCATCTTTCTGACGGCCAGAGGCTGGCCGCAAATGACAAGAGGGTGGCTATTTTTACTGTGCCTTTGCTTGTGAGGTCCCGGGGTTCGGGGGTGTGTGCATAAGAGCTGTCGTTGTCCACAGGGCTGTTCGTTTGGTGTAATCCAGCATGGCGGTTCTTAACATTTTTTCACCCATCCACATCTGAAATTCTAAAACTAGTATGTGAGACCAGTGAAAATAACCAGGTAGCTGGCCTGAAGACCATCGTTAGATTCCCAGAAATCCAAGTTTGAAAATGTACAACTCACAGCTGAATTCGAACTGATAAGCTGGAGGGGATATCTGCAATTGATTCACTTCTGAGTCCCTGCCACCACCACCACCACCACCACCACCACCACCTCTCTCTCTCTCTCTCTCTCTCTCTCTCTCTCTCTCTCTCACCTGCCTCCCCAATGCCCCATTCATCTCTCTGGAAGCTGCAAATTAAAATCTAATCATTTTGTATAGTTGAAACTGCTCTCCCTCCCTATGCTCTTAGACCCTTACTCCGCCACCTGTGTATTGGGCAATGCCTTTCCATGTGCCTCTCTGCTCTATTAAAGCTTTGTAAATAAACAAGATGTTGAAGAGTGTTTTATGGAGAGGTGGGGGGGAATGGTCACCAGCCCTGAGTAAGCCAGCTCTTTCCTTCACTGCATCAGCCAAGCATGACAGAAGGAAAGGGTTTCATAACGGCAGGAAGCATTTTATCTTTTGCAAATCAACCCTAAGTGCATGAGCCATGATTCATGGACAGGAGGACAGGGTTCGGGAGGTAAAAGGCTTAATTCCCAATGACTCCCAATGGGTGGACTAGGACCATAGCTGTCAACTTTTCCCTTTTCTTGCGAGGAATCCTATTCGGAATAAGGAAATTTCCCTTTTTTAAAAAAGGGAAATGTTGACAGCTATGACTAGGATAACCCCAGTCTCTGCATCTCCCTTAAAACAGTAACTCTTGCTGCCAAAAGGCAGACCAGTTAAAACTCTTGTGGTCTGGAATTTTGTGGGTTTTTTTCTGCAGGAAAGAAATTCAAAGGCTACTTAACACTTGTGCTTCCAAGACAGCCTCTACTTTTTTTGTGGGAGGAATTCAAGCCGATGTCGGAAATTCAGGTGTACGCAATTAAAACGGATTAAAGGGCTCGGTCAACCTGTGCACAATAAATCTGCTTTTGAAAAGAATCTCAACTTTTTACTGTTTGGAAATTGATGAGGAAATGCCTTAAACAGTGATGGAAAGGTATGTAAACGACCCACAAACCAGGATGTAGGACAATGTTCTTTGTTGTGTAACTTCCTTGTGGCCCAATAAACATCAACGCTCAATAAAGATCGGATATAATATAACTTCTGGGTAAGCTTTATTCAAGCAACTCAGGATGCTTACAAATAGGTAAACTGGAGAGGCCCTCAATCAGCAACAGCTGACAGGGCTGATGGATCATTTACAACCTCCCTTCACAGTCTGCGTAAGAGATCCTTACATATAAATAGTCTGAGTTTTTGATGGGGTGAGTTAAGATCATGGTGGCTGCCTGTACACTCGTATTATCTACGTATTAAACTTGAAAGCTAAGCCTGCTGCTTGCTTGTGTCTGGTACAATCATGCACACCTTATTTAAGCACTAGATTCAAATCCCCTCTCCCGGCATGAAATTGCCTGTAATTGTGAGCACCTGAATATGCGGCATGAAATGTATACAAACATTTGTCTCCTGAAATGTGAAAATGAAGGGGGAAATTTATGTTTTGAAGCTAATATTTCTAAAAATGTCTGCAGCAGAGCGTGGCATCCAACCCCATGCATGCAATGTGGCTGGCTGACTTTCGCTCGAGCTGACGATGAATCACTTGTTCATCTCTCCTCAGACAGGCGTCCTTGTTTTCTTTCTGTCAAATGATTGACTTTGTACAACTGTGTATGTCCACTGGGTGTTTGGTTGATTCCCCCCCTCCACCTAAACCCTCCACTCTCCCCCACCCCACCCGGACTCTGCTCTCAGTACACAGGAAAAATCTACTCCCTTCTAATACTTTGCGTTAGTATGGAAACTGGTTTTTTCAGGCCAGCTCCCAGCTGGGACCGTGCATATAGCAAAGAGACATTGTTGTTGCCAGAGAGCCACTTGCAAGTCGTCACTCGGCCTTCTGCAAGGAAGTAAAGCCAGCTGGGTCTTGGCACCTACCCCACTGAGGAGACAAGGGCTGTTTTCATGCTGCCTTAACTGCTCCAATCTTGCCTTCTCCTAATCAAGCTTAGTCTGTTCCTTGATCCTTTCCAGGGGAGCTGCTCAGAGCATGTAGCAGCTTGTTCTCATTTGGCTAGCACATGGTGTGATGGGATGAAGTGGCAAGGTCTGGGTAGTGGAATGGTGCCCAAACCTTGGTGTATTTTTCGTTCTCCAAGGCCTCAGTCGTAGGTAAGAGGGCAGACCGACGTGTTTCAACTTGCCTAGAAAAAGGAATCCACACTCCAAGGAATATCATATGTGAATGGGGCGACTCGGGATAGTTATCCAGACTATAACATCAATATACGTATGCAGCGTAGATATGCCCAGACTGAGTGCTCCATTTTCTGCTCCTTCAGCCGACGGAAAGTTCAGTGCAGGCTGTGTAGTGTCAATATTTGGAAGAGTGGGAACCCTGAAGGTTCTGGGAAAGTTTGTGGGACTTTCCAGTCCGTGTGGTTTCTCGTGTCAGCAAATCCTTGTGCAGAGTCAAATGTCTTTTCCCCCAACATGTCTTTTCCCCCCAGCAACCGCTTCTGTTGCATCAGGAATCAAGTGCTGCACTTCTCAAAACTGCAAAATCAAGTTGCTAGGACATTGCAGCCCTGGCTAATTCAGCAACCCACTGCAGAGGGCTACATGGAACAGGCTTGCCCACCTTTCATGGAGACCAGCAATTCAACTTCTCCCCACCTCTGCCCCATTTGGATTCAGGATACGGGCTGAAGACACATAGAATTGGAAGGGACCCTGAGGATCGTCTCGTCCAACCCCCTGCAAAGCAGGAATATGCAGCTGTCCCTTATGGAAATCAAACCTGTGACCTTGGTACTATCAGCATCATGCTCTAACCAACTAAGCTGTCCTCTGAATAACACGAAGCAACCATCTTGTTGAACCTAAGCCAACCTGGGTCTGGTCAGTGCTGCCTGTGAGCCACACATATGCCACACTTAGTACCAAGATGGAAAAAAGATGGGCTATAAATGCAAGAAAATAAATGGGGGGGGGGGAATTGTGCATACCTTATAAAAGGATTGTTTCCCCTCAATTACATTTTTATGTAACACGTCTGTTATTTTGTTTATACAACGCAAAAATCATTCCCGAACAACACATTGTCCCCAGAACATTCCCCTCCTGCAATGTGGAAGGCTGTGGAACCTCAGACCTACTGGGTGCAACCCTCCATGTCCGTCTTTCTGGCCCATGGGTTTTGAACTACACTGTGCCCTCTCTCCCTAGGCCAGACCCCTCATCTGCCCTGCTCTCTAGAGGCTCCTCCAGTGTTTTCGCCCGGCTGACATGTGCCCTTGAAGTGTGGCGATGTTTCTTGTGGGCCTAGTTGAAGAGATGGAGAAGGAGTGTAGAAACCCGTGGTTTTGGTGTGGCTGAAATGTAGCCTACCATACAAAATCAGGGGCCCTGTCCTTTTGCCTCTGGACTCACCAACCACTGGCATGTAGCATGCAGAAGGCTGCCCATCAGGAGAGAATGCAGCCCTCAGGCTGAGAAAGGTTCCTCACTCTTGCCTTAGGCCTAATGCTCAACAAAAAGAAATGCAGAGCCTCCACGTGTCCCTATTTTCCAGGGACAGTCACAGATTATCAGAAGCCATCCCAGTTTCTGATTTCATCCTGCAGTGTCCCACTTTTCCTTGTTGTTTCGTCGTTTAGTCGTGTCCGACTCTTCGTGACCCAATGGACCAGAGCGCACCAGGCACTCCTGTCTTCCACTGCCTCCCGTAGTTTGGTCAAACTTCATGGATCACTGCCTTGTCGTGGCGAAGGGGCTTGAATAACTCAGAGAAGCTATGAGCTATGTCGTGCAGGGCCACCCAAGACGGACAGGTCATAGTGGAGAGTTTTGACTAAACGTGATCCACCTGGAGCCACTCCAGTATCCCTGCCAAGAAAACTCCATGGACAAAAACAACAGGCACTTTTCCTTAGCATGTCCTTATTTTTACCAGAGAAATATAGGATGGTATGGAGTAATAAGACCCCCCGAGCCAAGGTTATAAGGAACTCTATCACCTTGAAAAGCATCTGAAGGCAGTCCTGTATATGGAAAAAATGTTTAATGTTTTATTATGCATATATATATATATGAGTGGCTGAGGCAACCTGGCAGTCAGATGGGTGGGGAATTATTATTATTATTATTATTATTATTATTATTATTATTGCCATCCCTATTTTCTTTGGAGAAATGTTGGAGGGTATGGAAATGGGGAAAGCGACACACAGGCATATTACAAAAATTACAGTCCTAAGAGCTCCAGGAACTCCAGCCAACTACTACTAAATGCAGTGCAAACCAAATCTTGTGAGGCTCTTTAACTAAAAGGGCCTCAGTCCAGCGTCACTGCTTTCCAGTGCTGTAAGCTGAATGGAGACGGCAAAAGCCCTTACAAACCACAGCCTTTGATATGATGTAATCATCCACGTAAATATCCAAGGATTGAACCGAGGGCATAAAATCCCCGAGGTGAGTCAAGAGCAAAGGTAACTTATTGCTCCGCCTCCCATCAAAATGAATCACTGAGGAACCATCAACAAATACAGGTTTTTAAATATATAACAGTAATACTCAAGACAAACAAAATTCTCCACGGGGTTGCTGGCTGTTGCCCACAGCCCGCAATCTCTGCAAAGACAGGAACGTCCTGCTTTGCCTAATAATCCCACTTGGTTCTGAATTGTCCCTTGCTAAGCATTTTTAGGGCGTTCCATGCTTAATAAAACCCCTTTGCAAAACTATATTTTATTTGCCAGTTTGAAAGGAGGAAGCAAACGTCAGAAACAATCCATCTGAGCCTCACAGCAGAAATGATTCTTCTCTTGAAACTGAAAGAGCTCAAAGACACGATAGCCAGCCTCTTTTTCTCATACTGGTTAAGTATAACAATAAATTCCACACTGACTGGTGGGTTAAGTGGAACAATAAAAGCCACAGCCCAAATGTCAAACAGCCTGTCCAAGGGTCTGAGTCATAAGCTGTAACCCTAGTTTGCAAGCAAGAAAAAAGAAGAAAAAGAAACCAGAATTATCAGCTGTAAAATTCTTTGGCTCCTCCTCTCTTGTCAACATTCGATAGAGCTTAATCAATCCATATTTACAGTACAATACATATTTACAGTAAAGGGTTACTATGCAGTGCAGCATAATTAAATAACTACAGTTACAAAAACAGATATATATAAAGTTGAGGAATTTCCAGATAGGTACATTTTCTGTTCAGTTTAATGATGTTCCCCTTAACAGCCATCTATTAGTAATACAGTGGTACCTCGGGTTAAGAACTTAATTCGTTCTGGAGGTCTGTTCTTAACCGGAAACTGTTCTTAGCCCGAGGTACCACTTTAGCTAATGGGGCCTCCCGCTGCTGCCACGCTGCCACCACGCGATTTCTGTTCTCATCCTGAAGCAAAGTTCTTAACCCGAGGTACTATTTCTGGGTTAGCGGAGTCTATAACCTGAAGCGTCTGTAACCCGAGGTACCACTGTAATTCCACCTGGCTGCTGCAGAGACAGTGATGGGGCAGCTGGGCTTACTGCATTCATTTGACTGAAGGACCAGCAGCCATTTGGCTCCTCCTTCTGGACCAGCCCTACCAGTAGACAAGGGTGAGCCTCTTGTCTCAGGCAGTGATTGGGATTAACGGTGGATCGGTGTCCCCCTGCTAATCTGCAGCTGCCTTCACCTGCCAAGCCACTCAGTGCTGCCATTTTGTTTGCTTGCTGGATCCAACCCACACCACAATCTCCACTGCAGCACTCTCAAAGGTCTCTACAGACCCCACAAGTCCTTGTGAGTGCGGTGACTCTAGCACATGTGTTAAACTTTAAACAGTATTTGCGGTTGTTGCAGCAGACATGGTTTAAAGTTTAACAGTAGTAAACACCAAAGCATTATTCTTTGGGACACTTTCACTGTGGTTTAAACCACTGAGCCTCTTGAGCTTGCCAATCAGAAGGTTGGCACTTCAAATCCGAGCAACAGGGTGAGCTCTGTCCCAGCTCCTGCTAACCTAGCAGTTTGAAAGCATGCCAGTGCAAGAAGATAAATAGGTACCGCTCTGGCAGAAAGGTAAACAGCATTTCCGTGCACTCTGGTTTCTGTTGAAGGGGTGAAGACTGAGAGAGCCAGACGGGAGCCATCTTATCTTGTACCCTTACCAGGCAAAAGGCCATTTTCTATTCTCTAGAAGAGCTAGCTAAGAGCAAAACTAGGTCTCTGCTATATTTCGCAAGAACAGCAGTTGCATGCTTGTGGTTAGGGGAATTTTGCATGTACTAAGCTATTTCTGAGAAACGAGCCCCTGACTAACACAATAACAGGATGTTGCCCACCACGAAGACCGCAAGACCCCGGAGATGGGCTCTATTTAGAAACCACAGCCCATTCCCAGAAATGTGTGGGCTAGGGGCTAATTTACTGGAAATAGTGAAGAGGTCAAGCAGCTTATAAGCCAACAGCGCCATCTAGTGATTAGTGCAAGCTTGAAACCGAACACGGCAGCCACCAATCTGATTGGTAGAGCTATGATGAATATGCAATGGATGGGGAGGGGTAAGGGGCTGAACTATGCTTAGCAAGAAAGGTATATAAGTAGACCACCCCCTTTGGAGGGTGGGCATTTTCTCATTTTACTGAAATGCACCCTTTTGCTTTTTGTCTGACAAAAACCAAATAAAACTTTTTCTTTAAGAAACTTTGCTGCCTGATCTTTACATTCTTGGTCTGAAAACCGATGTCCCTTTCATTTGGTGCCTAAAGTGACTCGGATCCTAAGGACCTTAAGTCCTGACCAGGAGGCAGCTCCCTTGCCCTCTGGGCAGGGACGGCAGGGGGCCAACAGACCTCCTGCTTCCAAGGCGCCCACCGAACTGTTTCTTCGGAGGAGGACAGAAGGCGACTTGACCCTCTGCTGTCTGCATCCTGGAGGAGAGCAACGGATTAAAGAACCGAGGTTCCTAGGTCTCAGAATCAGCCGGCAGTGGGTGAGTAGATGACAACGGGTCCCGATAGGGTAACCTCCTTATTTAATAATTAAGGAGAAGGGGGGTCCTGATCACACCCCCAGTGTGTCTGGACAAAGGGGGAAGGAGTGTCCCCCTGGCATCCAATCACACTTAGGTATTAAGAAGAGGTAAAAGAGGGTTGGAATTGCTGGGTGGTTAGTTGGATTGTACAACGTCTGGCGAAAGAGGCACTCTTGTGCACGTATGTTACAGGGTGACTGTATGAATGAATGGGGCCGGGATTTAGTCATCCCTTGGCCGCGCGGAAGTAGGATTGTGCATTTCTCTGTCCGGGCGACCGCGACGAGTCACAATCTGCAGCAAAAGGTGTATGTTTGGAAAGAGTGACACCGTCCGGAAAAAGTCTGAATTGATTCTGTGAGTTTGTGAATTTTTGGTGTGGTGACGTTGTAAAGGGCCATACTAAATATGGGTGGGGGTGCATCGACCGGGAATGTTACTCCCCTTCAATGTATGTTGAACAACTTTAAAAAAGGCTTCAGCGGAGACTACGGTGTCACTATGACACCAGAACGCCTAAGAACTCTGTGTGAATTAGACTGGCCAACGCAAGGAACGGAATGGCCGTCCATCGGCACCTTTGACCGGTCCCTGGTCGCCAGTTTATGGGGAAATATCATCAAGGACCAGGGGGGACATCCTGACCAGATCCCCTATATAGACAGTTGGCTGAGTGTGGTAGATAAAAACCCCCCCTGGTTGAAGAAATGCAGGACTGAATATTGCAAAGTCATGGCCCTCAGGGCTGAAGTTAGGGGCACAAAGTCAGGAAAATGTCCCAAGAAACCCATTTACCAGGGACCCGAGGCTGAAGTCTTAGCCCCACCGCCGTATGTTCCACCGACCGTAGTGGCCCCCTTAGGAGAACAGGGACAAGCCCCTCAAGTCCCCAACGCTCCACCATTGTCGCCGCCCCAATATGTTCCAATAGGCGCTGAAGGGGGAAAACCTGCCCCAGGAGAAGACCAGACAGAACCCAGTGATCAGATCCTAGAAGAAATATATCCCCACCTTAAAACCCTGAGGGAAGACATGGCCAAAAGGAGAACCAACACCACCATGTACCGAGACGCTGAAAAAGCTTATCGCCATGGCCGAGCCAAAGCCTTGGGCTCATACATAAAACAATGTAGGGCCGCTGCAGAGGCGAAAGCAGCAGTAATGACCCCCCTTCGCGTGGTTTATGATAGCCCGCCTCCGGCGCCTGCAGCAGGAGCAGCCGACGGCGATAACCCGCCGCCACCGCCGCCCCAAAGAACATTTACCCTTCAATATGTTCCTTTCACCACAACTGATTTGTTTAACTGGAAGACCCACACCCCGCCATTCGCTGAAAAACCCCAGGCAATGTTGGACCTACTGTCCTCTATATTTGCAGCCCATGAGCCCACCTGGCCAGATTGCCAGCAATTACTGAATACCCTTTTTACCTCGGAGGAAAGGAGGAGAATCAATACCCAGGCTTTGGAATATTTGAGGGATCAACAGGTGGATGAACAGGAATGGCCAAATCGGTATCCCCTTGCGGACCCACATTGGGATCCAAATAATGCAGACAGCCGTACCACCCTAACCACCTACCGAGAAATTCTCCTACATGGAGTACGTAGGGCAGCTAAAAAACCCACTGACCTGTCCAAGGTTTCGAGTGTCCTGCAACGGCCAGACGAGAGTCCTGGCGACTTCTTGGAACGCCTGATAGACGCTTACAGAACTTGGACTCCCTTCGACCCCGAAACCCCCGCACATGAGTTGATGGTCAATGCCTCCTTCATAGGACAGTGTGCAAAAGACATTAGAGTAAAAATTCAAAAACAACCCGGGTTCCAAGGCATGACCAGATCCCAACTCATGGCCATCGCCCAGAAGGTCTTTGAGCAGAGGGGGGATGTTGAGAAGAAGGAGAAGAAGCAGTGGATGAAGGAAAAGGCAGCAGTGATAGCCGCGGCAATCGCGCACCGCCCAGGGAACCGGGAGGTCCGCCGCAGTCAGTCAGAGCCCCGCAGCCGAGGGGGAGGGAAAAATCAAGGCTTAGGAAGAAACCAGTGTGCGATATGCAAACAAGAAGGCCACTGGAAAGCCGAGTGCCCCCAAAACCAGCCAGGAAGGATGGGAGGAGGCCGAGGACGGGAACGCCGGGGCAGGATAGTGGAAGGAAGATACGCCAGAGGACCAGACCGGACAGACCTTGTGGGTCTGGCAGCCATGGGCGACTATGAAGACTAGGATGGACCGGGTTCCTCCCTTGTAGGCACACAGTCAGCCTTCTCAGGTTCCCAATCGGAACCCATGGTCAAAATCAAATTAGGGAACCGACTTATCAATTTTATGATCGATACTGGTGCCCAATACTCAGTCTTGACTACTCCCCTTCAACGTGAAAGCCAGAGAACAGTGAACATAGTGGGGGCCACTGGCAATTATTCAAGGAAACCGTTCCTACAACCTTTGGACTGTCAGATCGGGGGCCGTCACCTGACCCATCAATTCTTGTACATACCTGAGTGCCCAGTGCCCTTGTTAGGAAGAGACGTCCTCTCCAAACTACAGGCTCAAATTACCTTCACCCCCAAGGGACCCGAGTTGAAATTGCCCCCGCAGGCAAGTGGCATAATGTCAGTTACAGTGCCCAGAGAACATTCATGGCGATTTCTAGCAGCATTGGCCGCCGAGCCCCAGCCAGTCTCTGCGAATGATCATATCCCGAAAAACCTTAAAGCGCCACCTGGCGTCTGGGCTGAAGACAATCCTCCGGGATTAGCCATCAATATACCACCTATCATAGTCAAATTAAAGCCTTTTGCAACGCCAGTATCTGTAAGACAGTATCCCTTGCCACGCCAGGCAGTGGAAGGAATAAAGAAACATTTAGACCGTTTACTTCAGTATGGGTTACTCAAACCTTGCCAATCTGAATGGAACACCCCTCTACTGCCAGTTAAAAAGCCTCACACCAATGACTACCGTCCAGCACAGGACTTAAGGGTCGTCAACCAAGCCACAGAGACCCTACACCCCAACGTGCCAAACCCATATACCTTACTAAGCCTCATCCCACCGGAAGCCACCTTCTTCACCGTTCTGGACCTTAAAGACGCCTTTTTCTGTTGCCGCCTGGCCCCTCAAAGCCAACCCCTTTTCGCCTTCCAGTGGGAGGATCCAGTGACCGGGACAAAAGGGCAACTCACTTGGACGAGGCTTCCCCAAGGCTTTAAGAACTCCCCTACTCTTTTTGGCACAGCATTGGCAAAAGACCTGGCGCGGTACAATTCCGTGCCTGGCCACAAGGTGGTGCTCCAGTACGTTGATGACATCATTCTTGCGGCAGTGGACTATGAGACTTGTAGGGAGGGCACCGAAGAATTGCTCCACCTGTTGTGGGAGGCGGGATACAAGGTTTCCCGAAAGAAAGCTCAATTATGTCAGGAAGAAGTGAAGTATTTAGGTTTTAATGTGTCGCACCAGCAGAGGGCACTGCGCCCTGAGAGAAAGGAAGCCATCTGTTGCATGAAGGAACCCACTACCAGAAAACAGTTGAGGGGTTTCCTAGGAGCAGCAGGCTTTTGCAGAATCTGGATCCCAGCCTTCAGTATTTTAGCCAAACCCCTCAATGAAAGTACTAGAGGAGGAGAAAGAGATCCCTTTGAATGGGGACCGGCCCAACAAGAAGCCTTTGAGACTATTAAACGATGCCTCATGGCCGCACCAGCCCTGGGTTTGCCAAATCCCGGGAAAGCATTCCAATTGTATGTGCATGAACAAAACGGCGTAGCCGCTGGGGTCCTGACTCAGAAGCTAGGCAGTTGGAATCGGCCCGTCGCCTACCTCTCCAAACAATTAGACCCCACAGCGAAAGGATGGCCACCCTGTATGCGGGCTGTGGCCGCCACCGCCACCATAGTAGAAGAAGCAGGCAAGTTCACGTTCGGCCAAGAAATGCATGTGAATGTGCCCCACTCCGTTCTTACCCTTATGGAATTTAAGGGAAACTATTGGATGACCAACCCTCGCATGGCCAAGTACCAAGGCCTGCTGTGTGAGAACCCCAGAATACATCTACGAGTTGTCAATACCCTCAATCCAGCTACTCTACTACCCTTGCCTGACACAGATACTATAGAACACCACGATTGTCTCCAAGTGATGGATGAGGTCTATTCCAGTAGACCAGACCTGAAGGATGAGCCGCTGAAGAATCCAGACGTTGTATACTACACAGATGGTAGCAGTTTCGTCCTGGACGGCGTCCGGAAAGCCGGGTATGCTGTAGTGACCAATGAGGAAGTTGTGGAAGCAGAACCTCTGTCCCCCGGCACCTCTGCCCAAAAGGCCGAATTGATTGGACTGACCAGGGCCCTGCAATTGGCAGCTGGATGTAAGGCTAACATCTACACAGATTCCAAGTACGCCTTCTTAACCCTGCATGCGCATGGAGCCCTCTGGAAGGAGCGGGGCTTGATCGGAGCCCACGGGAAAGCCCTGAAATACGGTCCAGAAGTTGAGACCCTACTGGAAGCGGTATGGGGTCCCGAAAAGATTGCCGTGATGCACTGCAAGGGCCACGGGAGAGGCAGGGACACGGTCACTAGGGGCAACCGGAAAGCAGACAGTGCGGCTCGGGAAGCAGCTCTGAAACCTCCACCAGCACTCAATGCAGCCCTCATCCCAGAATTCACTCCAGACGACGTGGAACCACGCTACACACCTGAAGAAAAGCAGTGGGCATGCCAGGAAGGAGCGACACTCCAGGAAGGATGGTTCCGTCTACCTGACAACCGTGTGTTTGTGCCCCAACATCTGGCTACCGTGATTGTGAAGAACTACCACGAGTCCACCCATCTAGGGGGTCCAGCTGCCAGGGCGCACCTTGGGAGACTTTTCTATATCACTAACCTTGCTCAATTAGTTGCTGCTATATCCCAGAGGTGTGTCCTGTGCGCCAAGAACACCCCCAGACAAGGCCACCTCCCTCCTCCGGGAGTACAACACGTTGGCTTTACCCCTATGGAAAGCCTGATTGTGGACTTCACTGAACTACCATCCGCAAGGGGCATCAAATACCTGCTTGTGTTTGTCTGCACCCTGACGGGCTGGACAGAGGCCTACCCCACTAGAACAGAAAAAGCTCGTGAGGTGACCAAGAAACTATTGAATGAACTCATACCCCGCTTTGGCCTCCCCAGAAGTATTGGCAGCGACAATGGGCCGGCCTTCATTGATAAGGTTGTGCAAGAAGTATGCAAAGCGCTGCAGATTAGATGGAGGCTCCACACAGCGTACCGACCCCAGAGCTCAGGGAAAACCGAACGCATGAATCGCACCTTGAAGACCCATTTGGCCAAGCTGACACAAGAGACAGGACTATGCTGGATAGATGTCCTGCCCCTTGCTTTGTTCCGGGTCCGGAGTGCTCCAACCAAGAGACTGAGACTATCACCCTTTGAACTTTTGTATGGCAGGCCACCCCCTTTCGTCAGAGACATCCCCGCCAGTTTGGGCCGGGTGGGAGACCATATTACCCAGGAACAAGTGCAATCCTTGTCCCGTGTGTTTGCTTCCCTTTCCAGGTACACCCTCGAGCGCACACCCTGCAGTCTCGCTGAGCCGGTCCACCAGTTCCAGCCAGGGGACTCCGTGTGGTTGAAAGAGTGGAAGCGCGACCCTCTCATCCCGAAGTGGCGAGGCCCGTACACCGTCCTCCTCTCCACTCCTACCGCGGTGAAAGTAGCCGAGGTGACTCCCTGGATCCATCACACACGTCTGAAGAAGTCTGAGGGTGTCTGGACTTGCAAAAGCAACCCTGCTGACCCTCTGAAATTGACTCTCTCCAAGAACCCTTGTGTCTGACGCCACCGGAAGCGCGTCAGGCCACGGGCAACGGTTCCTGCGACGGATCATCACCTTGCGTCTGACGCCACCGGAAGTGCGTTAGGCCACGGGCAACGTGTTCCTGCGACTGATCATCACACAGACTTTCACAGAGACTTTCCCCTTTCTCTATTCTGTGCCTACCGTTTTGTTCTATGTCCTATCGTCCTGACCCCACCGAGCCATACCAACCCTTCTGGCCTGCTGACCTCTGCTACGAGTGGTTCGTCCTACCGGTGGTAAGGGACGGCGTCCTTGTCGGCTATTGGGAGCGGGGGCCTCACAGGGCAGCGGCAGTGAGGCATCCCACTTACCCTCTGTGGCTCCTTGTCCACGACACGTCCCAACGCACGTGGGTATTGCTCCTACGCGAAGTCGAGGAAACGGTCGAACTCTATCGAGTTTTCGCCCGCTCCTGTTTTGGAGGGGAGATATCCCACTGCCTAAGGGGGGGGAGAGCACTGGACCGGGGAGGTGGAGCACAGTACCAACCCCATTTGGCATACCACGCCCAGACCCTGACCCGGGTGTTGAAGGAATATTGGCTCAGGTGTTGAATGGGAGGGAGCTTGACCCCGGGGCGTATTGAGATTGCTGAACAAGTACCCGTAAATCCCGCAGCCCCACCTGCGGTTGTTGTGGTGGCTCGAACCTCCCAAAATCCCAGAGTAAGACCTGAACTAATAGGCTTGGTGACCCCACACCCAATACCTGTGGATGTGGCAGGATATTCTTGTGGCTGCATAAGGGTTGCCACCCCAGGGTTTCAGCCTCCCTTCGCCCTGGTTAGAGGCCACGTGGGCGACAACCACCCAATAGGACCAGCAGGCCGGCAGACAGTACTCCTAGCTTCAGAAGAATCCAGACCCTGGTATAGGCCCTGGAACGTTAGGGGTCCTGAACTAGCGGAGCTCCTGGACGTTGCATATCGCCAGGCCCAGGAAGGACGCTACCGCTGGTATCTTGGCAACTAGGTATAGAAATCTCACCGCATGCAGAGACGCCCTTCCCCGTTAGAACCCTATCACGAGGACTGGTCAGCACAGCAGTGTTACAAGTGGTTTGCCCGGCCAGTAACCCGAAGCAGCTTCTTTTTGCAGGAAGGAGCGTTCAGGTGTGGCCACTATACATTTACCCTGCGCCAACACACCGTTCTTCCCTTGTGGCTGGTCTACAGAGCTTCAGAGGCTCAGGAGTGGGCTCTTAGGCCCTTCGGCCTCATCCGGGGAGTGGGCCCCGTTTTCGAAACTTACAGGGTCTACCGCCACCCCCGCAGTTCCCAAGGCCTAGCAGTGTTCCACTTCCGGACAGACACCTTTCCCTGGGAAGAGTGGGAACGCTACGTGTGTGCACGCTGTTCACGCCGTAGCACGGCCAGAAGTTAGAAGCCCCATGCCCTGGCCTTGGTGGGCCACCCTCCTTTTTGCTTGCGGCATTGCCATTTTTGTAGGATTCCTGTGTTGGTGGTACAGTCCCCTGTTCTGCGGTACTGAACAAGATGAGGAATCAGGTCACCCTCTGGCTCCTATGGGTCCTCACCTCGCAAATGGCCACGGGGTGGAAGGACAATACCTTCCTAAACATGACAACGGCGGTAGCCAAGAGCCTGAATAGGTCAGAATGTTGGGTATGCGTGCACGTCCCCATGCATCTGGGACAGGGGATCCCCATAACGGGAGTACCTTTCTCTATGAATGCAACTTCTTTTCTACGTCTGCTGATAGTTGGGCCCCCATGGCTGAACGAGTCCTACAGGGTTCCCCAACATCACATTTGGAGACTTGACAGGGTCCTAGAGGGGGGCCCGTGCATCCACAGGAGTATACCACCCGTGGACAGTGCTTTTTGGAAAGCCTACTACAGGAACCAGATTCCCCCTGACTATTGGTGGCAGCCAGACATTCCAGACGAGGTTTTTGTGGGCAATCACTCAGGGTGTACTTACGTACACAATGTGACTCGCGCTGAACAGACCTCACAACCCTGGTACCCCTCCACCTGGCCCCTTGCGACGCCGGGGTGGAGAAAGGGATGGTTCTGGCTTTGCGATCACACAGCTTACAAGACATTACCTCGTAATTGGTATGGGACCTGCACCTTAGGAACCTTGGCCCCAGGGCTCACACTCCATGACACCTTCCCGGGAGTGGCACGCCCCCGCTACCGCAGGGCAGACAACCCCCTGGTGGTCAGAAACACCGGCTTTCACTCCTTTATGAGAGCGTTTTTCCCTGGCCTTGGAGTTTATGAGGTAGAACGAGCACTGGTCAATATTTCAGCCTCACTGGAGATCTTTGCGGCCTCCACCGCAGATGCCTTAACCTCCCTGCAGGAAGAGGTAGCACAACTGGCCCTAGTAGCTAACTCCACGGCTGATGCCCTTATGGCCCTTCAGCTGGAAATCAGGCAGATGGCCGCTACCACCTTACAGAACAGGATTGCTTTGGACTACCTACTGGCCAGCCAGGGAGGGGTTTGTGCCTTTCTGAACTCCTCCTGCTGCGTATACATTAACCGAGACCAACGCGTGTTGACAGATATTTGGCGCATTAGGGAGTTAGCATCCATATACAACCAAAGTAAACGTGTGGAGAATGATGTTGAGCGCATTAAGAAGCAAGCTGACTTGTTCCACAAGATTAGTCAAGATGGTACAGGTCTTCCCAGTATTTGGAATTGGCTTACCTCTTGGCTCCCAGGGTGGTCATGGTTAAAAGAGATTTTACTTGTGGTTCTGGTTTTCTTTCTTATTGTAATCGCTTTATCATGCTTTGTGCCTTGTCTTATTCAGATTGTACGCCAAATGGTGAGCCGCTCAGTTAATGCAGCAACACGCACACAGGTTCTGGCTCTCTACGATTTTGCATCTATAGGTCCATCAACCGAAGATGAGGAACCCTGACCGGGGTTCTGCATCTTCGGGATGGAAAGGGGGGAATGAAGGGGTGAAGACTGAGAGAGCCAGACGGGAGCCATCTTATCTTGTACCCTTACCAGGCAAAAGGCCATTTTCTATTCTCTAGAAGAGCTAGCTAAGAGCAAAACTAGGTCTCTGCTATATTTCGCAAGAACAGCAGTTGCATGCTTGTGGTTAGGGGAATTTTGCATGTACTAAGCTATTTCTGAGAAACGAGCCCCTGACTAACACAATAACAGGATGTTGCCCACCACGAAGACCGCAAGACCCCGGAGATGGGCTCTATTTAGAAACCACAGCCCATTCCCAGAAATGTGTGGGCTAGGGGCTAATTTACTGGAAATAGTGAAGAGGTCAAGCAGCTTATAAGCCAACAGCGCCATCTAGTGATTAGTGCAAGCTTGAAACCGAACACGGCAGCCACCAATCTGATTGGTAGAGCTATGATGAATATGCAATGGATGGGGAGGGGTAAGGGGCTGAACTATGCTTAGCAAGAAAGGTATATAAGTAGACCACCCCCTTTGGAGGGTGGGCATTTTCTCATTTTACTGAAATGCACCCTTTTGCTTTTTGTCTGACAAAAACCAAATAAAACTTTTTCTTTAAGAAACTTTGCTGCCTGATCTTTACATTCTTGGTCTGAAAACCGATGTCCCTTTCACTGTCACGGTGTTCCATTGTGCCAGAAGCAGTTTAGTCATGCTGGCCACTTGACCCGGAAAGCTGTCTGTGGACGAATGCCGGCTCCTTCAGCCTGAAAGCGAGATGAGCGCCGCAACCCCAGAGTCGCCTTTGACTGAACTTAGCCATCCAGGGGTCATTTACATTTTTTTACCTACTCTTTGGGACCACCACTGGTCACTCCACAGCAGATGGCACAAATTAGGGGAGGTGGGAGAGACAGGCCAGATGCAGCAAGCAAACCAAACAACGTGATATCTATTTATTGCATTTCTCTCCCACCTCCCCCCCCCCGCCCATTCTTCCCCTCCTCATTTAATCCCCCCACAACCCTGTGAGGTACGTTAGGCTGAGAGGCTGTGACAGGCCCAAAGATCTTCATGGCCGAGTGGGGATTTGAATCTTGGTCTCTCAGGTCCCAACCACATGGATCATGGCAGAAGATAGCCCAAGAGGACTTAGGCATTGTTTTGCTAACGCAGCAGAAAAAACTATTTCAAGCCAGAGGCGGCGGCAGCAAGCGTAGGCCCACCTTCCTGGTGTGGCACAATGTCTTGAGGCAGCCCTATCCTCCTGTCTTCCTAAACCATCTCCATTATAAAGACAGTTACATTACTTTAAGAAACGGTGTCTGACTTTGCTTTTTCTTCTTTTCCTCCCTGTCCTTTTCCCTTTCTTAAGACTGAAAGCCTGCAAGCAAGACTGTCTCTTGCTTTTTGTCTTAGTGCAGCACTTTATTGTACATGCTTCCTAAATAATAAATAATAAGCAGCCAGCTTGATTTTTCTGGCAAGCAACATACCCGGCAGGAGAAATAACCTCTCAATGAATCTTGCTTTCACTGCAACAAGACAATGCATCCACTCCTTGTATCCAATAAATGCAGGGTTTGTGCAAAGAGCTGTATAGGCCAGGTGTAAATAAGTAAGTAAGTAAATTTGTATTTATACCCTGCCCTCCCCGGGCAAGACCGGGCTCAGGGTGGCTAAAGGCTGTTGCATTGAGGTGAGGAAATTGTGAATCAGTAGCTTCCTGTGTCTGGCATACCTTCCTCAATAAGATTAAGTCCACATTTGCAAGCATTCCAAACTCACACACTGAATGCTGTTTATTTTCCAGAATGGGTGTGCAACTTCGTGTAAATATTGCATTTTTCTCTCTCAGTATATGATTGCCATTAGGCCAATCTGACGCCAGACCAATCAGGCTATTTATTTTTAAAGCTCAGCTACGTAATTGCCCAATGAAATGGTATACAAGCGGGAGCTTCTCCTTTTCCATGTGTTTTTCTTGGTTACAATCGGAGTCTTCTAAGCATGTTGCCTAGTAAGCATTAAGATTTCCATGATAGGAAGTGAGGGCCATCAATGTGGAATGCATGTATGAAAAGCCGACTTAAAATAATGGCAGCCTTCTGCATGGAACCTATTCCCAAACAAACAGGGATGGCATTAGACTGCATATAATGGGAAAAAATTGTTTATTTATATCATCTTTTATAAAACAAACACCACAGAGTTACAGAAAACACATACCTCTAAACACAAAACTTCATTATGTATTTGTTTGTGTGTCTGCAAATGCATGCAAATGCATGACTGACAAAACAGAAAACAGAATTAGGTAATGATTCAGCTAAATATTCTGACTGCTATCTTTGTCAGTAACACAGCTGGATTTCAGACTCCAGGCTGCATGCTAAGGTGACAATTCTATAAAATCTGAAGGCAGAATTCTCAGGGAGGAAACATCCGCTGTAGCAATGGAAGAGAGGCTTACAATGTTCAATCCTTTACATGTTTAGCTGGAAGTAAGTCCCACTGTGTCCAATGGAACTTACTTGTTTCTAAGCGTGTTTAGGATTGCAATAAAACCTGATCTCCCCTTTTTCCCACACGTAAGGGAAAAAGAAAGTAAAGCTTTTCCATCAGCCTCACAAACCTGTCTGTGGAGAATCTATAAGGACTGCCAATGTTTTAAGACCACGTAAAATGATGCCATAAACTAAATGCTGTGTTCTTTTCTTTGCTGTGACTGCATTGCATTATTATTATTATTATTACTATTATTATTATTATTATTATTATGGGTAAAGGACTGCAACCATAACTGCACGTTTCATATGCTTCATTGTCACCATGACTATGCTGAATTTCTGACTTACGTGAGCCATGTTGGGATTGGTCTGAAAAGCAGGTTAAAACCAAAGAACAGAACTTGAAATAATATTCTCCCAGATTAAGGCACTGATTTAGATATCTCAGGACTCAACAGCTTTTTTTTTCCTGTGAGAAATGTTTCTAAAGGAAAATGTTGGACTCCAACCCCCCAACAGCCTTAGCCAGTATGGCCAATGGCTCAGGAGTGATTAGAGTAGTAGGCCAACAATATTTCCAGGACCATAAACTCCCCGTCCCTCTCTTTTAACAGGGATGACCTATGCCACCAAAAATATTTTTTTATTTATTTAAAGGATTATTACTACATTTATATTCCACTTTTCCTCCAATGAGTTCGACGTGGCACTCCTCACTCTCCATTTTATCCTCACAACAACCCTTTGAAGTCAGGCTGAGAGACGGTGAGTGGGCCAAGATCACCCAGTGAGCTGCATGGCTGAGGAGATTTGAGGTCCCCAAGGTCCTAGCCAAACACTCTAGCCCAGGGTGGTCCAGTGCACATCCCAAGGGCCACATGTGGCCCTCAAGGCCTTTTTTCTGGCAGCATCTGATGCCTCCACAGCATCTTCCTAAAAACCAGGTAAGTGCAGAACTGGGCTTTGGGAAGGAGGCATGAGGGCTCTGGAGGGCCCTGGAGTCCTCCCACCTCCTTCCTAAAGCTTAGTTAGAGCTTTCTTAGTTTTGGGAAGGGGGTGGGAGGGTTCTAGGAACCTGCCACAGCCTTGCACCTTCTTCCCGAGCCCGGAAGCAACTTGCTTACCAGTGTTGAGAAAGCAGTGTGATGGCTGGGGGGGGGGGGGCACCAAGTTTTGGCCTTGCTCCCCCCACCACCAACACTGTGCAACAAGGCAGTGTGTGGCCCATGAGTTGAAGTACTTTTGCAGACTTAGTATGAAAAGTTGGAATGCCTGCTAGCCATGACGCCACAGCTGCTCTTCCAAGTTTAGTTGCTATTCAGACAACGTATTACTGTACTTACACTTTTACGCAACCTTTAAATACCGCCTATAAAATGTAGAGTTGCAAAGCTTGCAACTAGCGAATAGCAATGTCATTCATAATTAGGCACCTACATAATTTTCCAGCGTGAGGAACGGAATATAGACATACAAAACATGTAACTAGAACTGTATTAATAATGAAAAAGTCCAAAACTTCAGTAACAAAGGAACAGGCGTATAGGTGCATAGGTTTGTGCAGAAAAGGTGGGGGAAAGGCCATGTATATCTTTCTTCGAAATACATAAACACTTGTGAGCAACAGCTGAGATAGCTATCTCTCTAGCTGCTGTGAAACAGCAGCTAGAAACGTATGTGGTCTTGTACAAACTTGTTGATCACTTTCTAAGAAACAGTCACCTGCCCTTGCCGATTTCAACAGAGACACAAAACAACCTCATCACACGGCCTCCCTGATCTATGTTTGTGTGCCGTAACCCAAACGGTTTACAATTTTTACTCACTCTGTCCTGTCTTGCATGAGCAAATCTCCTTTTCCACCTCAGACTCAGCCCAACCTACAATACTAATGGGAGTGGAATTGATTTTCAGAGTTGCCTCGTTGTCACTTTACAGTATGAAATACATTATACACAACTGGTAGTGGTGCTGCTGCTATTACAACTGAACTGGAAATGCAGTATGTCTCACAAAAGCCTAGTCTCTTCTTCACATGCAGATTACATCGCATGCAACAGGACTGGGGAACTTGCAGCCTTCCAAATGCCATTGGTC
Organism: Podarcis vaucheri; assembly: GCF_965113315.1. Lineage (NCBI taxonomy): Eukaryota > Metazoa > Chordata > Lepidosauria > Squamata > Lacertidae > Podarcis > Podarcis vaucheri. Next base: position 29,308,989 of record NC_138751.1, read on the forward strand.
AGGGATGATGGGAAGTGTAGTCCAAAAGCATCTAGCGGCCAAACAGCCACCTCACACGTGTCTTCCCTCTCTCCACCTGAATACAAAATACTGGGGACAAATCCCTAGGCTAGCAATTAATTTCTCCCCACCAACATCCGACCTAGAGATCACGAGTTCTCCCCGAAAATCACAACCCACCCCCGTGAAACCTCTCTTTCAGTTTATCTCTCACACACGTGTCTGCTTTATACACACGTATGCTCAGCCCTCCCTGCTACTGTGTGTCCCAGACTCCTAATAGATCCGTTTCACAAACTTCAACCACTTCCCGCACCTCTTCCTTCCACACAGGTCACATTCCTCCATCCCAACGCAACCACTCCATTCTTTTTGTATTTATGTTTTCCCAGCTGCCGAACCCCTTTGCTCCTTTCCCCCTCCCTCCAGCCAATAAAAGTGTCCCATTGCTCCAACAACTACCAATCAACACTCCTACCGCACTCCCACCCGCTATCAGACAATAAGTACCTCCCGTCTCCTCTTCTTTTTCCAACCAATCACTGCCACAGCCTTCACCTCCCAAGAAACCAATGGGTGGAATCTTACACGGAATCCCGCCCAACAACCTGAACGTTTCGCGTCGCGCTCTAAATCTCGCCTCTCTTCTCCCACCGTAGCCAATGAGAGACACGCAAACGGCTTCCTTCCAACCAATGGCGTAGCTTCCTCCTCCCCACCCCCTCCACGCGCCTGCCCTCCGCTGTCAACCATTTAGCGCTCTTTCTCGCTTCCTGCTTTCCACGCCCCCGCTCTGACTCCGCCCCCTTTTGCTCTCGCTTTCGGAGAATTGACCGAGGGAGGGTGCGCGTGCCGGCTTGTTTTTTTTTTCAGGTCACGCTGCGATCACGTGATAGGAAGTAGTGTCCTGTCCGAAGTGGCGATTACTTCCGTCTATTTCTCTCCCTGCCCCCCATCCCTTGTTCCTGTTGCTGAGGGGAGGCTGAGGCCTTTGGGCAGGCAGTGGCCCATCAGGTAAACGTCTAGCGGTGGGGGAAGCCCGGCCTTGCAGTTTAGGATGACGAGCTCGTAGGGAAAGAAGAAAGACAGGCTCGTGAAAATTGGGGCATTTCTATATATCTATATCTATCTATATAGATATATCTATCTATATAGATATACATATAGATATATATTATTGTTAGGATGAGAATACTTTGAATTTTGGTGTGTTCAAAATGATTCACATGCATTAGGTCAGGAATCCTTAACAACAGCCCTGTAAGGTAGGTCAGTATTAATCGTCCTCATGTTGTAGTTGTGGGTCTTTTAAGATGTGTGTATTCATGTGAGGGTGGCTTACTTCTGCTGTGGCTCTGAGGTGAAATTTCTCCTGGGGGCTTCCTCAGTCTCATAGCTGCAACGTTATTAACCTACATGCTGCTGTCATAATAATAAAAATTATGATAAATAAAAACCATATTGTTGCAGGTTTGGGTCTATTGCAACAAATAATGGCACCTTAGAAGATTAACCTTGTTTATTGTGGGTGGAGATTTCCCAGGCTACATCCCCCACTTCATCAGGTGATTTAAGTGTTGCGCGTTGTTGACAGCTACAGGTGCATGGCAGTACAAGGGAAATAAATAGTGGGGTCAAATTTGTAGAGATGGGGAACTGAGGCTTGGCATTATAAAGTTCATGATGGATCTAAGATTTGGACTGGGAACTTGCTGATTCATAGTTCTATGTCTTATTTTGAAGCTAGATGTTGCCATGTGAGGGAAAATGGCAAAAATAAAAGAGAGAAGAAGCTAGATGTTGCCTAAAATGAAGGACTGTCACCAAATAGTATTTCTAATAAAAATAGTTATAATTATAGTGCTCATACTTTAGTCATCCTTGCATCAGCCCTGTAAGGTTGTAACTTTTGGAACACTTGCCATTTTAGTCTGTTGCTGCAAAAACAGGCTTTTGCTACCTAGAAGATTTATCAGAATTATTGTAGTGCAAGTTCCTATGGAGTAGAGCAGTTCGCATAAGGCCTCCTAATGGCAATGATTGTATATGGGACTTTCAGTCACCATGTAGCACTTGTAATGTGTATAAGCACCTACTTTATAGTTCTTCTGAGCAGGGGTGTCTTTATTCACATAAAGACTTCCAGGTCAGACAGTAGAATTATTATGTATGCTTGAGCCTGACCACATATGATTTTAGGGTGGAAACAATGAAAAGAAATAGGAAGAATCTTTTAATGCATGTGTTTGGCAATGAAAGGATAAGAGGAAGAGAAATTTTAGTAGACTGGGGAAAGGAGAAATGTTTATGTTCCTTAAAAAGTACAGGAGACAGAAATGACCCCAGAGATCATCTGATGAGTAACAATCAAAGCATGCAAAAATGGCTTGGCCCGTGTCAGGGAATTAGCAGATGTAAAGCAAGTAGCACAAGTGGCATCTGCCATAAGAACTCAGTAAGGTAGATCAATATTGTTACCACTATATTGTAAATGGGAGCTCAGGCTAAGAATACAGTGGTACCTCGGGTTACATACACTTCAGGTTACAGAGTCCGCTAACCCAGAAATAGTGCTTCAGGTTAAGAACTTTGCTTCAGGTTGAGAACAGAAATCGTGCTCCGGAGGCGCAGCAGCAGCGGCAGGCCCCATTAGCTAAAGTGGTGCTTCAGGTTAAGAACAGTTTCAGGTTAAGTACAGACCTCCGGAACAAATTAAGTACTTAACCCAAGGTACCACTGTAATAGATTGCCTTGGATCATTTAAGTTAGTTTGTGGCAGAGTTGAGATTCTGCTGAGGGGGGTGAGAGGCTTCCTAGATCATTGCTTAGTGCATGGATAGGCAAACTAAGGCCCAGGGGCCGGATCCGGCCCAATCGCCTTCTAAATCTGGCTCGTGGACAGTCTGTGAATCAGCATGTTTTTACATGAGTGGAATGTGTCCTTTTGTTTAAAATGCATCTCTGGGTTATTTGTGGGGCATAGGAATCCATTCTCTTTTTTCCCCTTCAAAATATAGTCTGGTCCCCCACAAGGTCTGAGGGACTGCTGAAAAGGTTCGCTGACCCCTGGCTTAGTGTCTCAACCAACATGCTACATTATTAAATGTATCTTTCCTCCAAAGAGGTCTCCATCCCTTCATATTATCCTCACAGCCCTGTGAGGTAGGTTAGGCTGAGAATTGATGACTGGCCCAAGATCACCCAGTGAGTTTTATGGCTCAGTGAAGATTTGAACCCTGGTCTCCCAGGTCCCAGTATGACACACTAACTTACGTGATAGCATGCCTGTGTGGGGCGAGTGCTGCTTCCTTGTGTAGGAGAGGTCAGGTTTCAAAGACTTCGCCTTCTTCCTAGCAGAACAAGGTAAATCTAAAAAAGGAGTCAGAAGTGTGGGGGCAGGGATGCTATTTCTGACAAAGTCAATCTGTGTTTTTCTTGCCTACCCTAAATTACCGCCATGCCTGTTTCCCAGCTTGTTCCCCCTCTCTAAGCATCATTTTTGTCTCATCCACTGGGAGAGAGCAACTGAGTCAGAAAGGTGTAATAATTATAAATATATATTGAAGCTAAATGGATTTGAGATGAATTAGGCAAAGAAGTTTAAGATCTTATTTTTTAAAAAGATCTGAACCCCATTAGGTTTCCAGCTTTTAGGAGTGGAAGTAGGAAATGATGAGGTGATGTCAAGAGATGTTTTGGCCTATATGTTTGAAGAAGCATAAATCTAGGGGGAAGGGGTGAGCCCCTTTTTATGGGAGCAAGGATTGTGGCTCATGCTTGGATTTACAAACTTCTACTATTTGTACATGTTCCTTGAAGTCCCTTTGGTTGAAAGGTGGGGTGTTGAAAACAGATACCAGGGAAGGGAATTCTACTAGCCGAATCCCACTGATTAAGATTTGGATAATCAGCCTCATTGTGCATTGTGAACCCCATGGGAACAATAAGAGAAGTGTTGATATTAAATTGGTTAAACTGTGTGGAGAGGAAAACTACAGAAGTAGCTAAGTAGGTGAGGAGCTGGTGATGAGATGGAGGAAGGGGCAAATGATGGGTGGAGGTGGGGTCTGAGGAGAGCCTGGGTTGGGATAGTGGCCTCTGAGGATGGGGATTGCAGGAAGTGTCCAGGCTTGCTGTCTCCTTGCAGCTTGAACAGGTCAGTGTTCTTAATGAAAATCCAGCCTAGTCTGAGAATGCTCATGTCGTGTTATACCCTGTGTATGTAAATTGGAAATGTTTTCATAGTCTTTTTCCTTCAAAATAAATAAAAAGGTTATTTACCCAAAAAATGCTCCTGTTGCTGGCTGAAGTTGGCCCTCGACCAATTATTGAGAGCATATGAGTCATTTGCTGTACCATCCACGCTGGTTTCTCATTTGCTTCTCGGTTCAGTTTGGATCACTGGTTATTTATCTTTTAAAGCCGAAATCCTGTACCTAACCAGGAAGGGAGTCCCATGGAACTGCTGAGTATACATGCAAAACATTACGCTGCACAGGCCCTAAATGGCAAAGAACCAAGATGCCGAGACTCCTCTAGGCCAGTGGTTTTCAACCAGTGTGCCATGGTTATATATAATTATAACTTCTTTCTTTCCCTCCCTCCTCTGATGCCCTCTCGCAGCTCTGCCTTGAGGAGAAGACACTGAGGGAACACTCCACAAGGGAGGGTGTTCAAAAAAGGGTGAGAGGCTGCAAGCTCTGCAGGCAAGGGGTGACATAGCTGGGCTCCTGAGCACCACAGGGTGCCGCAGAAAGAATGGAGTTGGTCAAGGGAGCCGTGGACTCCAAAAGGTTGAAAACCTCTCCTCTAGGCTAGCCTTCCCTTGCTGGCTGACCAGAGTAGGAATCCAGCACCTAGCTTGAAGAAGGCTGCCAACTGCTTCTTGCCATATTCACATGGCTGTTTTCTAAGGTTAAGGGAGAGGCCTTGTTGTACATCTGTGGCTTGTTTAGCAGGAGGATGTGATAGGACCTTCTTTGTTGCTGAATGCCCTGCCCCAGAAGATTGATTTGACTACAGTGGTGCCCCGCAAGACGAATGCCTCGCAAGACGGAAAACCCGCTAAACGAAAGGGTTTTCCGTTTTGGAGGTGCTTCGCAAAACGAATTTCCTATGGGCTTGCTTCGCAAGACGAAAATGTCTTGCGAGTTCCTGCGGGGGTTTTTTCCTCCCCCCCCCTTTTCCCCAAGCCACTAAGCCGCTTATCAGCTGATCCGCTAAGCCACTTATCAGCTGATCCGCTAATCCGCTAAACCGCTTATCAGCTGATCCGCTAAGCCGCTAATAGCGCTAATCCGCAAAGCCGCTAATGGGCTTGCTTCGCAAGACGAAAAAACCGCAAGACGAAGAGACTCGCGGAACGGATTCTTTTTGTCTTGTGAGGCACCACTGTACCTTCCTGATGACACTTCATTCCAAGCTGAAGACTTTTTGTTGTTGTTCAATAGGCTTTCAATTTCTTAAAAGTTTTAAATGTGTGTTCTTGATCATACTTTTTGCCCGCTTCCTAGTTGCCATACTAGTGGGTTTATATTTTCTGCTGGTTTATGTATTTAACTTTTAGTTTCTGCATTGTTGCCTCGTGCGTTTTTTATGGTGTTGAATCACGTATGCTCCGTTCTCTAGCACCTCACTGAGTTGGCAAAGCAGGACAGAAATAGCAAGGGAATGGTTATTTTGTTGGGTGATGCGTTGGTAGCTTTGAAGGAAATGTTCCAGAGTTGCCAAAGGGAACTTGAGAGTTTTATGCTGACGTTGTAGGCTGAAGAGGAATCAAATGAATTTAAAAAAAAAACCTGATAAAAAAGAACAAACCTTGACTACAGTTGGGAACTAGCAAAGAGAGGACTTGAGTAACAATGGCACTGAGTAACATTAAAAAACAAACAAACCAGCAGTAGATCTGCTAGCAAATGGCTCTGAGGGGAAGAAATGGAAAAGTACAGGGAGGAAGTAGAAAGCAGGTAATAATGTTGGGTTCAGGGAAGATTTCTTAACAGGTCCAATCCACTAAGGCTGACTTGTAGATGCAAACCCTGAGGCATACCACTAAACTGCCAGACTCAGTAGCACAACTGTCCCAAAGCTTGTTTTTCTCAGATTTGCAGGTGATAGCTAGTTGACCGTTGTGCAGTGAGGAATGTAATTGCATAGCCTCCTTTTGTAAAAGTTGGACCTTCGGGGCATCTTTGGGTGGGATGTTGAAAAAAGTCACACAAACCTATGCAAGATAATTGTGGCGTGACATCCCACATGACAGTTGCATGCAGCAATATGCCCCATGCATGATGAAGACTGCAATCATAGCCCCACTTACCTGGAAGTAAGCCCCATTTAATTCAATAGGGCTTCCTCTGAGTAGTCATTGGTAGAATTGTGTGGTAAACCATCCAAATTTTGCACCACAGTTGTGCTGCATGCCAGTGCAGGTACCATGGCTCATATCTTTTCCTAGAAGGAAGACCTCAAGCCACTCCAAAACCTCCTCTTCCCCCAGTCCCACACTTGGCTAATTTGATATTTGCAAATTCCAGCTCAAGTTGATCTGCTGTTGAACTAATATGCATATTGGAACATAGTTAACATAGTTAATTCAGTTGTCTGCTGCAAAACTGTATCAAACTATGTTTTACAACCTTTAATAGGAATCTGCTTTTAAAATGTGATCCGCATCTGCCTATTCATATTCAAGAGGTTTCTTTGGTTATCCTTCAGTTCCATCCTTGGGTCGAACCTTGAACCTGGAACACAGTTTGATTGCCTTCCTGGCTGCCTTCCCTTCAGTTGCAGGATCAGGGACTCATGGCTGCCTTGACAGATAACCTTGGGCTCCACTTATGCCCTTGTGCTTTCGGGGGCTTTGCTACAGCTGCTGGATTCTCCCTCCTCATCACCATTACCAGCTCTGAATTCTGCACTGTAATTTCGTTCCTTTGTGGTGTAGCTCATGGGTAGGCAAACTAAGGCCTGGGGGCCGGATCCGGCCCAATCGCCATCTAAATCTAGCCCACGGATGGTCTGGGAATCAGCATGCTTTTATGTGAGTAGATTGTGTCCTTTTATTTAAAATGCATCTCTGGGTTATTTGTGGCGCCTGCCTGGTATTTTTACATGAGTAGAATGTGTGCTTTTATCTAAAATGCATCTCTGGGTTATTTTGCAGGGCACAGGAATTTGTTCTTCTTTTTTCAAAATATAGTCTGGCCTCCCACAAGGTCTGAGGGACAGCGGACTAGTCCCCTGCTGAAAAAGTTTGCTGACCCCTGTATGGGGAAATGTTGGTTGTCTGAATTACACATCCCTCCATGAATGTTGATTGGCTTGAGAACCGATGACATTTACCAGGTTTTAGCCAATTGAGAGAAAATCCTTCCCAAGCAGCATCAGTCATAGTACTATCTTAAGTGGCTTTAAATGGTTGCCTCTATAGTGTTGGCAGAACTAGGGGCAGCTGGAAAAAACAACAAAAGGCAGCCATGCTGATATGTAAGCTAGGGAAGCAGAGCCCTCAAGTCCACAGTTGGGCAACGCCTTTATTATGTCCAACCAAAACGTTGCAAAATAGTGTGCCAGCTGCAACTTTTGAGTTCTCTGGTATGCATGATCATGCAGGATGTTACCCAAAGCAGAGGCTGTGTGGATAAGGACATCAAAAACAGAACAAAATAGATCCGCTGTTGAAGGTGTGAGCCTGCATTTTTATTCAGTGTGAAGGTGGAGGTTGCAGACTGGCTCAATTGTCTGCAGTTATTAAGCTACATCTAGGATTCTGGGATGAAGAAGCAATGAGTGACCCCCGTGTTTGAAACGTAAAGAGTGGCTGTTACCCAGACCTGCCTTGTTTAAACAGGAACACAGGCAGATGCTTCCCGCAGGCAGGCAGATAGATTCTAGCCTAGATAATGAGCCAGGCGGTGCTCGGAGCACCGCGTCTATCTTTACAGTTGATGTGCAGCTCCTCTTAGCAAAATGACTTTCATCAATCTTCATTCAGGAAGCTGTGCTGACAGCCCTCAACCCACCCACCCCAACTCCCTTCTGTGGGAGACAAGAGAACAAGCCCAGTCAGAACTATGCTAATAGGAGTAACTAGCACCTGCCTAGCAAGTGATTGCAAAGAAGAGATGGAAGGTGGCGCTCCTGCGATTAGGCCTGCTTGGAAAAGAGAGAAAAGGGTGTTGCTATTGTGGCAGTCACATATAAACATGTGTGTGGTCTTCCAGTTGATGCAAGAAAGTTCAAGCCCCAGTGTCTCCAATGTAGGAGGTTCGGCATTGCTGCTATTTGTGTATACAGTCATACCTTGGATCCCAAATTCCTAGAGTCGAACATTTTGGCTCCTGAACACTGCAAACCCAGAAGTGAGTGTTCTGGTTTGCAGATGTTCTTTGGAACCTGAACGTCCAACGCAGGTTCCGATTGGCTGCAGGAACTTCCTGCAGCCAATCGGAAGTCACGCCTTGTTTTCTGAACGTTTGGAAGTCAAACAGGCTTCCGGAACAGATTCTGTTCGACTTCCAAGGTGCCACTTTATATGTGTGTGTAAGTGAATCAGCCTTCAGGATAACTCTCCTTCCCTCGGATCCCTTGTCAGTGGCATTGCCCTACAAACAAAGTGGAGACCTGAGAGAGAAATGTATTCTGCTTAACAGATATATTTGGTTGGTTGGTTTATGCTGCCAAAGAAAATTGTGTCCGTTCAGGTCTTCAACTTGGCTCTTCTGGGGTTTAACAGGCGTGTTCCTCAAGCAGTGGGGTGAGAGGCTAGAGAGCAAACGTGCTCATCTGTTTTCAACCTCTTTGAAAACCAGTCTCCCGCCCGCTCTTCTAGACCACAGAGAGCAACCTTGTTTGTTTGTTTGCTTGCTTGCTTGCTTGCTTGCTTGCTTGTTTTAAAACTGGATTTTATTTTTAAAAATCCTATAAAGCATAATCTAAAACAGTTGGATTTTCTTCTGAGCGTCGATGTCAAAAGGGACTGAACTGAGTCAAGGGGAATGAAAAACAAAACAATCCAGCTGAGTTGACAATGATTCAGTCACATGCTGGAGGAACAACACTGCTACTGTTAATGCACTCTCCAGAAGAAAGGGGTGAGTCAAGAGCTTCTGGTATGAAGAGCTGCCCTGCAGGATCGGAAGAATGTCGGTCTAGCCCAGCATTCTCTTTGTAGTGCCGTGCAGTGGTTAGAGTGTGGCTCTAGGACCTGGGAGAGCAGGGTCAATTGCTGGCTCTCAGCCTAACCTATCTCACAGGGTGTGTTGGGAAAAATGGGGAGGGGGGGCAGACTATGTTCAGCACCTAGAGTTTCCTGGAGGAGAGGGATGCTGTACATAAGTATATTTCTCACAGGCCACATAAGTGCCTTTAGGAGTTCACAAAGGGGGTGTGAAGGTCTTATCCTCTGGTAGCCTCTCTTTTTTCAGTTTTTCCAACAGAAAAAAAGGATTTTGGAACAGCCATTAAAAATGGATCTGTGGAATGTTTTAACTCTTGGAATGGGTAAAATGTTATTTGACATGAGGTTTCTTTTGTTTACTACAAAATCGATGGTTTCTCTTTTCAGCCTTTTATTTCTCTCCCCCCAAACCTCTCAGATGGCAAAAATCAAGCTACACGTGCTGAGGTAGCATGCGGTATAACAGTTTTTCAGCTTGCTCTCTCTAGTTCTGGGTATGGTTGCAGTGTTACTTGTACAAAATAAGGCAGTTATATTTCAGGAGACTGCAATCCTATCCTAAGGATGCTTACCTGGGAGGGAGCTCTACGAAATAGTCATGAATTTTCTTCCCCCAACCTGGGTGACCAAAATCCACAGTCCTTTAACCTCTCATCTCCATGGATGCTGTATACCTGCTCTGAAAAACCCTCGTTCTTCTGCCTTTCAGCCAGAGATACACTTGGGCAGGGGGTGGCAATGAGCAATTTTATTGAGCAATCCTATGACAGTTGCTTAAGTGGTGTTCAGACTTCTGCACAGAGCGAGGAGATGGGTAGAGGCACCAATGTGTATTATTCAGGAATCACAGATGGCTGAACTTCTTCTTTCGTTTGAGACGCTTGGGTCTCCTGCAGAAAGTGGAGGTCCCAGTTCTTACTCAGTTATGTGAAGTGACATTTCCCTCCCTTCAGTTGAAGCTAAGTGGCTTAAGAGTCTTATTTGCACAGGGGTTGACACACGCATGCATACGAAAGGGCGCTTGCATGTGTAAATTGTGTTGGGCTTTTTCCTCCTTGCAGGAAGTTTACAGTTGGAAGGTCTAATCCTTTCTCAGTTGCTGCTGTCATATATTTCTCTGGCAAAAGCTACTGCTTGGGAGATGAAATTGTGCGTGTGCATATTCATTCTTGGGAACTGCTTTTCCATCTTTAAAACGTGGTGCGTGAAATGTTATTTGGATGCTTCACTTTTCATATGTCTGCAGGCCCTACTTTCTTATTTATGGAACCCAGCTCTGGGGGAAACAAAGCACAGGGATCTTCTGACATATCTAGAAAACCTGTGATCTGACTGTCATACTTTGATCCGGGTGGGGTGGGTGGGTGGCTGGTGTTCTCCAAAGATGCTGGAAATTAGAGAGAAGCAGATAGGGTTTTGGGGTACTTGGCCAGTAGCTGCTGCTGGAGTCTAGTTATTGCAAAATCTTTTTCCAGCTCTGCTGCCTTTTGGGTTGGGAAATTGAATTAGATGACCTTTGGTTCCTTCCAAGTCTCTGAACCGCCATCTGATATAACAGTTGCAGCTATTGTGAGTGAGGGCCCAGTTCCCTCAACTCCCATCTGGGCTTCAAGGAACAAAAACTGGGATGAGGTAGACCAGCGTTTTCATGCTTCCTTTTTATTCAACCCAGAAAAACAGATAGCAAAAAAAGGAAAAGAAACATGGTATGTTTGAGAGGTGTAAATAACTCTCAGTTTCTTGGCTGTCACTACGTGCACCCAAAGCATTAACCTGCATTTTGGTTTCCTGCTGAGGATCTTGATCTCATTCTCTTTCCCTTTTCCCTCTGCTGCCAGAATACCAAGACGATCTCACTTCCCTGTTCTTTCTCTCCAGCCCCCCTGCAACCCCCACTGCAGATGAGCCATTGACAGAGTCACGGATGACACGTCTGCACACGAGAGCCAACCCTTTCACCCTCCTGCCTGAGGATGAGCAAGCTGTGGGGCTTGCAGAACGGTGACCTGGAGCAGAGTCTTCCCGCCATTGCATCCTCTCTTTCCCACAGCCAGGGCCTCTCCCCGCACCACTTCTTCTCTCCCGAGAGGAGGCGAGCCATTTCTGACGTGCGTCGGACCTTCTGCCTCTTTGTGACCTTCGATCTTCTCTTCGTCTCGCTCCTCTGGATAATTGAACTGAACGTGAGTTGAGGAGCTGGCCTTTGTGAATATGGTTTCCTGCTTCCCCCCGGGGTTTGGCTTAAACAAGGATCCCAGAAGTGGTTGTCCCTGAACATGTTCATATAGCAACGGCAGTGAGTCAGGCTCAGTTTAAAACAAAACAAAAAAACAGGGAGTGCCTCTCTCTGAGAGTCCATGCAGGCAGAAAGCAGTGTGCCAGACTCCTCCGTGCTGGTTCCCTTCACCGCCTCTGCCTTGAGCTGTCAGTGTGCTGCTTTCATCGCAGCCCACAAGTCTGTCCGTTGTCGGGTATTGTTAGCTCCCAGGGTGAGTCTGCTCAGGTGGCGATGCTGCTTGGGCCAAGAGCAACTCATGAGATTGAAGCCCCATTCAATGTTTCTGCACACGGTGGAATTGTACACAGTGAACAGGAAGTTGGGCCGCGCCAGGTAGCCCCTTCCGCATGGCATCTCCATGTACAGAGCAAACCGTTTAAAGGGAGGGAGTCTTCACAGGCTCTTAACACTCAGGGTTCAAGATCACAGGGAAGCCTGCGCATGCTTAAGCTCCCTCCCTCCTTTCAGACCTTTGTGTTGCATGTGTGTGAGGGAGTTGGGAGCTGCTGATCTGGCTGTCCAGAGATCTAACCGTCACCCAGTTGCAAATCACTCTTAGAAATTATCCATGTGCTGGGTGCCTTTTGCAAGTGGCGCAGGTCCAACTGGAACCACGTGGAGAACTCTAGATTCCAGGTTGGCAGCTGACATCTCAATCTGGCTGGCCTCTCCAGCTTTCTTAAGCAGAAGAGCTTATTCATTGCATTTATTTCACACCTTTTCCTCTGAGGAGTACATGGCTCACCTCTGTCTTCAGTTAATCCCTACAATGTCTCCGTGAGGAAGGTTAAGAGGCAGAGACTGGCTCAAGGTCACTCAGTGAGCTTCATGACTGAGTGGGGATTTGAACCCTGACCTCCCAAGGTCCCAGTCCAACATGCTAACCACTACACCGCACTGGCTTCCTGGAGTACTTATGCTATGGGACAGCTCTATAAGTTCAAGTAGGTAGATAAATTTGAGGAAAGCAAAATGTCACTTAGAGAAGAATCTGAAATATTTTCCTTGAAGCTTGCATTTGTTTTATTTGATGTTCTATAAACTGCTTTGAGAATTTTTCTTTTAAATATAAAGCAGGATAGAAATAAAATGAATAATAATAATGTTTCACTAAAAAGAAAATGTCCTTGACATTCCGTTGTGGTGACTGTAACTCAGGTTTAAGGTGCCAATTGGCGATATCAGCTTATATATCTGAGTTTCTAACACTGTGGCAAGTCCTTGTTTTACTGGTCATCTTTAGGTAGAAAAAGAGTGAACTCTTCTTCCTCCCCCTCCTATTATCCGGGGGTTCTTTGTGAGCTCATTTCGGCCTCAGAAGGAGTAAACCAAATCAGAGGCTGAACTGAGTTAGCAAATTGTTAGTCCCAGATTTAAATGATAAACAAGCCTGAGATAAGCAGTGAGTCATTGCTTAGAACTGTTCTAATCGTTGGGCTGAAAGGAAGGATAAATCCAAATGTTGTCCTCGCCCACAAAGAAACCCACACAAATCTGGACCAGTGCACGCTGCAAGCTTGTGGCAGGAAGACCGATGACTCAAGCAAGTGACCTACACGCTACAGAAGTGGGAGCCAATCTGACCTTGCAGGAAAAATTCCTGACCTCACATGTTTTCAGATGGCTCAACTAAGCGTCAGGAAAACCCTACCCATTAATATAAAGCAATGCTATGATTCCCCTGGCACCAACATATTAAAAGTCAGGGGTGAGGAACCTCTAACTTGGATCCCAATTTGGCCTGTGTGGATGCTTTCACCAAACCATGCCCACCTGCCCTACACATGATGCCATATGTGATATTTGGTGTGGGGCAGTAGAGACATGGTTGGATCAACTGCACAACCGAACTCTCTGTGGGAGCTCAAATGCTCAGCTGATCCTCGCAGAGAGCAGGCTTTAAATGATCACAGGTCGGAGCATTGCAATAAAGAGTCCCAGGCTGGCATTGTGGTGTCTTAATTTATTTGACTTTAATCTTGCCAATCTGCAGGCCACCAAAAGCATCCAGGAGAGTCTGAAGTATGAAATCATCGAGTACAACTTTAAAACGTCCTTTTTTGACATATTTGTAAGTATCCTGACAAAATTGTTGCTTGCAGTAATAGCCAAGGGGAGACCTGAGGGTGGGCATGGCAGGCTGAGTGCAGAGGAATGCCAAAGGAGCCATGAGGTCAGTACACAGGCAGCTTCAGTAGTCCGTGCATTTCACAGAACTCCTTGTCTGTTAGGCCCTACCTGGATAAGAGTCCTATGCAAGCCCGAAAGTTTGCCTAGTCTTGGTGCCAGTTGAGATTGACTCATAAAAAGAGATTTTAACTTCTCTGTGTTTTTGAGACCTTCACAATGGCCTTCTCATGATTTGCCTCTTGTGTTCCTTCTTATCAGCTCTTGGCTTTCTTCCGGTTTTCGGTGCTGCTCCTGGGATATGCTGTCCTCAAGCTCCGCCACTGGTGGGTCATTGCGGTAAGAAGTCAACTTTTTATCTTGCTCTCAGAGACGTACATAACATTGAATTGCAGCTGTGGTTTGCTTGCTTGTTTGTTTGTTCATGGGCTTCTCTCTTTTATCCCCACCCTCCAGATCACTACATTGGTGTCCAGTGCCTTCCTGATTGTGAAAGTTATCCTTTCGGACGTGAGTTGCTGATAGCAAACATGGGTTCTGCTCTAAATCTTCATGGTCCCTTTCCAAAACCTCGGTGCAAATTGCAAGCCTTTAAAAGAAGATGGTGCAAAATTTCAGTTTTTTAAAAAATGGGAACATTTTAAACTTCAGGGCTGCTTGTTGGTTTGGGGGCACAAATGGATGGTTACAAGTGCTTTGGGTGTAGTTGTTCCATGACAAATACTGGAGATCATTTCATATGAATCATGTCATCTCCTTTTTTTCCGACCAACAGCTGCTGAACAAAGGGGCTTTTGGCTATCTGCTGCCCATCATTTCCTTTGTCCTTGCCTGGCTGGAAACATGGTTTCTGGATTTTAAAGTCTTGCCCCAAGAGGCTGAGGAAGAGCAATGTGAGTCTGTCTTGAGTGAGGATGGATGAATGGAATAAATCTCCTACCCCGGTAAAATTGGTTTTGACAGCCCTGCCAGGGTCGTGTCCCATGTGTTGTGAGGGGGGTGAGGGTGGCAGCACTCAGAAAGCAGATGACCTTAAGGGTTCATGGAAGCAGGTTGCTGTATTTACAGTAGGTATCGCTGGATCTACATTCTGATGCCTCAAGGCCTTTTAATATGTTAGATTAGTCCTATGCGAGGAAAGCATTGAAAAGCAAAATAATGCAAAAGATTACTCTTCCGTTCTGTGTCTTTGGGGTTTTGTTTTTGCATGTTGAGAAAAGGGTTTAAAGATGACAAAACTAAGCAAGCACTTTGCCACGATTGGATTAGGGAAACGCTCAGGGTTGCTTGGAGGAAAAAGCTCTCTATTGCATTAGATGCTTAATTGCTTTGGAGATATGATAGGCAAAGAGGCCATCATTCTCCATGTAGATAACATGTCTTGTCTCCAGCTGAAAGGTTGAGGGGGAAGCAGCTTGGCCAACTCCTAAAGGGTAGTGATAAATCTGCTTATCTGTGCGAAGGTGTCTGAGTGTGTTAAGCGACAATGCGCTGCCTTGTTGTTGTGCAACAAAATGTCCAAGTTCAGAGTACACCAAGTTCATCTGCATACATTGATTAGGTTTCCTTTTGGCTTTCTTCCTGTGATTCAGAGTTTGCAGTGCGTTAAAACGTATAGTGAGTCAATGAAGTGAAGTTATTTCCTAGTATTCTTCCATAACCATGAGGCCTAGAAACTTGTGCAGCCACAATGAGGTTGGAAAGGATGTCGAGGGTGATCCATTCTGTTCCATATGACTCTCATGGTCTCCCTCAACCACCAAAGGCCTATGTATTTAAAATGCCAGGCCAACATCCTTCTGCAAGCTCAGTACTTGGTTGAGAATCTGCAAATTGAAGTTGCTGGAAGTGAAATGCTTCAGCATGTGTGCTCCTCTCACTGAGCTTAGCTCTCCCCCCTTCCCACACCTGCTCAGGCAGATCTTCAGCTCAACCCACCAAGTTAGGAGGCCAGCCCAGTCCTGGTGTTCTCCACTCCATTCAAGCTTAGGAGGCCAACTTCTGCCTCTTTCTCCAGGGCTTGTGCTTCCCTGGTCTTTCATTCCGAGCCGCTCATCAAACTAGATTCCCAGTTCGCCCTCGGTGAAGTTATTGTTCTCACTTTATTAAGGGAGGCAGAAGTACTGAGAGGATTGCTGGCTCTTCTCAAGCACAGTTCTGCCCTTTCTCAGACAGCTTTTCCTCCCTCATCTGGGGGTCACACGGGTTGAGCCAGGGATATAAATGCAATGCAATATAAATGAGCTGATTTCCACCCCCATCTCTTTCCAGGGTACCTGGCAGCTCAAGCTGCTGTGGCCCGAGGACCCCGCCTTTATTCAGGGGCGCTTTCAGACGGCCAGTTCTACTCCCCTCCAGAGTCCGTTGCAGGTAATGACATTTCTTCCAAAAACTTGGGTATGATGTATTTCTGAAAGTCTGTCTCTAACTGAGCACTGGTAAAAAATAATAATAAATAACTCAGTCCTCTCTTTACCAGTCAGTTAATGTGTACAGAGTGTAATATGAAAGTTGCAAACACACGAGATTGCCACTAGTCTTCTGAGTTGCAGTAATCTATAGCTTGTTTGAGCCCAGCCAAGCTCTCTTAACTTCTGTGTTACAAGAAGGGGCCAGTCATAACATGTACATCTCATATGCCCCATTTCTGCAGTATCCATGCTTTCGTTCACAAGAGAGAGGAAGAGCACAAAGGGTTATTTCAGGAACTCTCGGCCTATTTCCTGGGAGATAATAGTGTGTTGCAAGAAATACATGGACCAAAAGGTCCTATGGGCTGTATATTCCTGTCCACGCAGGAGGCAGCCCACTGCGTCTTTGCATAATCCAGTGTTCTGGCCTTACTTGTCTTCTGCAGAAGTTGAATTGGGAAGAGGTAATTCTGTTGTATCTGCATTAGTGACACTGGGATCTGTCACTCAGTCTCAATGCAGAGATGTAGCACTATTGTCCATCCTCTAAGGAGGCTACATGTTGCATCTCTGTGTGAATTACTGCTCTGGGCTTCCTTCCAGTCAGGCAGCACACTTAAGACCAGTGACTCAGGCAGAAACCCAGGAGAAGTGGCTGCCTGGAGGTGGGTAATTCCTACTACTCTGGCCACTGGATGACCCTTGCTCAGCAGCCATTCCTAAAGATGAACTTGTGTGAACAAACAGCCTTGGAATTGTGCAATGCTGCTTTGTATCCTATGCTTAACACTTCCAGATCTCCCATCATTTAACTTTTAAACGTTTCCTTTCCCCCCTCGTTCTCTAGGATCAGATGACTCAGATGATGAACTTTTGGGAAAGAGGACATTAACTGACCAGGTAAGCCCAGTGGCGTAGCTAGCTGCTCGGGTGCCCAGTGCATCCTGCAGCCAGCTGCCCATGATGGCAAGGCAAGCCAAGGCAGGGCGTGCTTGCGTGGAGCCTCTCCGCAGCCTCCCCCTCAGCTATAGGGCGGCTGAGGTGGTGGGCAGACTCGAAAAAGCAGCGCAGAGCTTGCAGGCAGTCCGCCCACCGCCTCCCCCTCAGGAGAGACGAGTGGCTCAGGCATGCTGCAGCCCCTGTGGTGTGACGCCCAGTGCCCCCCCGCCTCACCTAGCCACGCCTCTGGATTAGGCAGATGCATGGAGGAGAGGGCTGTCAAAGGCTACTAGCCATAACTGTGCTCTGCCTGCAAAGTTGGAGGCAGCAATGCTTCTGGTTTCTGGAAATCACTCGAGGGGAAGAGTGTTCCTGCAGTGGCGTAGGAAGGGGTGTGCAGTGGGTGCAGGAGTTTTGGGGTTTTTTTATTTTAAAAAAGTGTTGTGAGCCCTTTATTTATTTATTTATTTATTTTAAAAACACATGTTTTTGCCAATTTGTCAGTGATGACACCCAGGGCAGTCCGCACCCCCCTTCCTACGCCGCTGGGTAAGCCTTTATGTGACCTGAGCAGCAATATGTAGCCCCTTTCGCGTTTACTTTCAATCAGTTGGAAAAGCCTCAGTTTCCAAAGATTGCTAGCGTGGTCAGAAATACACCTCAGTGTTGTGGGGGCTGCATGGACAGCATCTCGCAAGCACAATTGTTTCCTACAGCTCCTTCATGCCTTATAGGTAGGGTTTAATAGACCTTGACCTTGTTTCCCTTGACAGGATACATTCCGTCAATGTTTCAGCAGCATACGTGGCCCACCAAAATGCTTATCACAGGCACATACTCAGTTTAGCAAGAGGGGTAATGCATTGTTGAGGGGCTGGTGTGTAGCATAATGGCTAATCGCATGGGCCAGAAAGCCCCTGGTCTAAATTTTGGCTTGGCTATGAGAAGAAGCTGGGGTAACTCAGCTAATCCACTGTCTCTCAGCCTCCATTTGCCCCTGATCTGTGTTACGCCCACTGTCCTCTCTGGGAGCCACGTTGATGGGTAAATGAAACTAGTGTATGCTTAAGTCTAGCTCCAGGTGGTTTGTAGTGGTTAAGTGTTGGTTGGTTGGTTGTATGTACTCGCACCCAGTCACCAGTTTTTTAAAAAGCAATAATTGAATTTCATAAATGACATTATTTATGCACACTTTTTTGTGTATGCATTCATTCTTCCAAAAGCTTCTTTAAATAAGATTCATTTCTGCACGCTGTGTTCCTGTTTTTAATGCATGCACATTTCATAGTAACTATAATATAATTCCCACTCTTATGTTCCCAATGTACTTTGGTTTCCAGAACCGACCTGTTCAATGCCTTCAGGCATCAGTAATTTTAAATAGGCCTGTACCACTCTCACAACTTGCAGTGCAACTGCAGACACAACAGTAGCACATCCATTGTGTTATTTTAGGTAACGTGGATGCACGCACGCACACAATGAGCATTCTCCTTGTCTTTTGGTAAAGGTTCAGATGACTGCCAGAAAAACATGAATTGTTTCTCTTGTTCTTTAACCAACACGCAGCCTTGGAGTCTTGATTATAACAAAATTTTATAGTTAACTTATCAAATTGATTAACTACCTTCAAACTCTGTGAGGAGAGTGTGAAATGCTTCAGAATTCTCAGAATCCCAATCTTTGTTTTGTGGAAGTCAGGTCATATATATATATATATATATGAATGAGAGAAGTCTGTTTTATGATGTGTACATTTCTCTCATCTCCTGTTGGCCACTAGGGGGCAGCATTAATCCAAAGCAGCTGACTGAATTTTCACTTTGAGCATCCCAAATAATTTGCTTTGTACATTGCCATTTGTTTACTTTTATGATTTCTTACCTGCCCTTCACCACAAGGTTCCGACATTGCAGAAATGCAGTGTTAGAATCAGTTAAAACATTGCTAGTCCATTTACAATTATACTTTTCCCAGACCATTATTGGTTTTTTTCGAACTTATGGGTCATTGCTGATGTGGTTTGGGTACGTGCCTACATCCTGGGAGGACCTTATCCTGCCTGGAGATAGTTGCTGCTCACTCCATGTGAGCAATTGAACGACAGCCAGTGCATCCATATTATAAGCCACGCTAACATACTTACCTAGTTGAATTGCAGCAGCTCTCCCTCTGCTGCCAGGTGGGGATGGGAAGAAGCAGAAAGGCAACACTGAAAGCGAGCTGGGGAGGGGGGTGTTAGGCTGGTGGAGAGGCTTGGTTTCACCCATTTCAGTGGGTCTACTCTGAGTACAGTCTCATCTGCACTATACATTTAAAGCAGTGTCATACCACTTGCCTACCCTCCAAAGAATCCCAGGAACCATCGTTTATTAAGGGTGCTAAGAGTGGTTAAAGGTAAATCGTGGGGATTCGAACCACCGACCTTTTGATCGGCAAGTCCTAGGCTCTGTGGTTTAACCCACAGTTCCACCCGCGTCCCTTGTTAAAGGTACTGAGCCATTATTCCCCTTGGAGCTGTTATTCCCAGAAGTGGGGAATAACCACTCTGAGAACTGTAGCTCTTTTGAGGAGAATGGGGTGGCGCTGTGGTCTAAACCACTGAGCCTAAGGCTTGCTGATTAGAACTTCAGCGGTTCGAATCCCCGTGACGGAGTGAGCTCCCGTTGCTCGGTCCCTGCTCCTGCCAACCTAGCAGTTCGAAAGCCCGTCAAAGTGCAAGTAGATCAATAGGTACCACTCCGGCGGGAAGGTAAACGGCCTTTCCATGCGCTGCTCTGGCTCGCCAGAAGCGGCTTAGTCATGCTGGCCACATGACCCGGAAGCTGTACGCCGGCTCCCTTAGCCAATAAAGCGAGATGAGCGCCGCAACCCTAGAGTCAGTCACGACTGGACCTAATGGTTAGGGGTCCCTTTACCTTTACCTTACCTTTAACAAACTACAGATCCCATGATTCTTTGGGGGAAGCCATGACTGTTTAATGTGGCATGGTGCTGATTTAACCGTATAGCGCAGACGGGGCCCGGGACTAGCATTGGATGCAGCTCAGAGGATGTGGAACTGGTGCTTTATCCCTAAACTGTGGACTGTTTGTCATAGGAAATGAATTGACTGTTAGCTTTGTCCTAGGAAAGAGAATACATCCAACAAGGCAAAGCAGCAATGGAGGTGGTCGACCAGATCTTAGCCCAAGAGGAGAACTGGACGTTTGAGAGATGCAGTGTAAGTTTATGGTTCCTGAAAGATGATTTATCGCCCTTGCAGGGGGGAGGGCGGAAGCGGTGTTACTCTTCTGATCAGATTTCGAAAAGAAGTAATCGTCTATTTTAAGCTGGGTAGGGCTGTTCGGCTCTCCCTGCGTGTAACCTTAGCATGTTTACTTTTAAGAATCTTGGGGAGCCTTGCCATGAGATGAGAGAGCCTTGTTCTTCGGTAGCTGCTCTTTTAAATGCCTCCCCCACATGGTGAAATAGCGGTACTGTCTTTATTTTTCACACCACTTAAAAGCCTATTCACAACTAAACAGCATAGAAAATGATGATGATGAGTTTTAATTTTCAAAAAGAAGTAATGCTGCAGTTGTGTGACTCGGCACCCCTCATCCTCTCTTGAGAATTTTTTTTTTAAGATGCATATTTTTGCTATTCCTGGTGGGGTTTTTTTTGCTATTCCTGCTTTTGCTATTCCTACTGTAGTTTCTACCTTGAACTTGTGCATCTTCTGATAGCAGCCCTGAAACCTGGCGCTTAGAGGAGAGGGTAGCATATTTGCATGCTGTTAAACAGCCCTGTGTCCTAGCGATGGGCAAGAGGCCTAATTCAGTGCTGGAAGTTCTCGCAGTCCTGCACAAAAGCAGCTCTGCCCTTCCACTGTGGAACTCATATGCCCTCCATCCTCTCATGCAGGAGTTTGGCGACACGGTTCACTCTCTGGAAATGCCATATTACGGCAAGGTGTTCATCCTGAAGGTAAGTTGCCTTGACTTTTCCTCTGAAGCCAATGACTTGCAGAAGTTGCAGTTTTCCTCCTGCACCTTCAGTTAAAAAGAGATTGGGAGGTGGTGTGGAGGCTGTCGCACAGGAATTAAAATCTGGAAGGAGTGTTGTTTGTAGGATTGGGGGAGAGGAAGCAGAATGGGTGAGGCAGCCGTCCATTCTGTCTGGGTTCCTCTTTGGGGATATTGGGGGGGGGGGTGTTAATTTGCTTCTAGCAGCGAAACAAACTTTTGTTTCTGCTCGCTTTGCCAAGAATGAACTGAACTTGTGTTTTCATTTTTTGGGAGCTGCCCAGTGGAAATAAGACCATTGCCACGGGGTAACTAAGCTTCCCAGAGATCATCCTTTAGTTTCCATTGGCTTAGGTTAATTTCATCCCTCTTGGAAAACTTTCCCATTGGAGAACTTGGGTGGCAGCGGTCTTCCTTTTTCAACGAATCGGGGCTGGGAACCTTTTTCAGCCCAAGGTCTGAAGTCCCTTTGGCATTACTTACTATGGTCTACTTGCCAGCTACAGATTAGGCCAAAGTCACAGTCATACATCCACATGCGCACCCATAATTCACACATCAAAGGAGTCTTCATTTAAATGACCTTTCTTGCATCCTCCATGCAGGCATCCCCATGCCCTGCAAGGCATAGGAAAAACCACAAGGCAAAAATAAGGCATTTTCATCCATTTTCATTATTTATTCCCTCTATCCATTCTTGCTGCCCCTTTCATCCCCATATTCAAGGCTCTTTAGGACTCTTCAGAGGCTTTGGGGGGGTGTGCTTGTCGCCTCTTCCTAGCTAGGTTCCCTTTGCATCCCTTGGGGGACTTTGTAGGCAACCCCCCCTCAGAGGGACAGGGCAGAGCTAGTAAAAGAGAGCTGGGTGATTAACAAGCCTCCCTCCCTTGCAGGCAATTCTACAGTGTCCTGCCGAGATAGTTTACCAGGAGATGATTCTTCAGCCGGAGAAGATGGTCCTGTGGAATAAAACCTTGTTAGCATGCCAGGTAGGTCTTGGCAAACTCAGCTGCTAATTACTTATCCCTAAATTTTAACTCCTGGCTTTAGTCACTCTCAATCTCTTCTAGTCTTTGATGAGGGCAAAACCAGGAACAAACGAAAACCTTTTGTATGTGCATCTCTCACTGCTGTGAATTGTTGTCTGTGTTGCCCACTTAGGGGGGAAGTTTTGGGCTAGGGTGGATTGTATATTGAGGTCCTTCCTTGATCTCTGTTGGACGTGGCAACCTTTCAAGTTTTTCCTGTCCTACAGTTTCTGCATACTTCCTTGAGCTCCTCAGAAGCTGCTTGTGATGAAGCTGCCACTGAGTGCCTTGTTTCACCTTTCTTAGCGTGAACCGGGAAGCTTTTGCCCCTTGCATGGCTGAGGGATGGGTTGCTCCTTCTGCACTGTGTTGTGGGGTTTCTTCCTGAAGTGCCTGCGAGGGAGCAGGCACACAGGGCAAACAATTTCACATTTAATTGAAACAGAACTGAGGCGTGGCAAAATGATTTAGAAGCGCAAACCATCTAATGGGATAAACCCAACCCTGTTTAAGGCTCTCTGTGGCATTCTGCAAGGTTGTTCGTGATGCAGCTTTTAGATTTTGTTTTCTTGCAAGCATGAGTCCTTCTGTCTTAGTTGATGTCAAAGTACTACACGGAGCCCTGTGCGCAACTGAACCAAATGATATCACAGTTTCCCCCCCATCTAACTGGGAATTGTTTTTGTGAAGGTGTTGAACATTTCCCATCAGGTCTCTGTCTTTCCCATAGGCAGTATTCCTGGAGAGAGAGAGAGAGGCTGTGTTTTCTTAGATAGATTTATGTCAGCAGAGGTAGAGGGAAGCATCTCGTTTTTCTTCTTTCTCGACAGATCTTGCAACGGATTGATGACAACACAACTGTATCCTACGATGTGGCAGCTGGTGCTGCTGCTGGCGTTGTGTCACCCAGGTGAGTCCTGGTTTGGCCTCGACCCTTGACAGTCCTTTCTTTTTAAAGGAGGGTGATGACCTCTTGTTTTGTGTTCCCAGGGACTTCATAAATGTGCGTCGGATTGAGAGAAGGAGAGACCGGTACATTTCATCAGGGATGGCAACAGTTCACAGCGCACGTCCCCCTACTTCCAAATATGTCAGGTATAAAGAGTCCTATGGATGGTGCTTTGATCTATTTTACTACCTGTAGGTTTCCTCTGATGCACCGGCTTAAATCGTGCATAAGTCTTTGACTTTTAATTTCTGAAAAATAAAAAGTTTCATGGACAAGACACAATGCAAATTACACCAGCATTTCCCAAAATGAAAATAAGACCTTGGATACTTCTAAAACTAGGTAGCCTAGTATGTAATGTGAAATGAGACAACATGAAACTATATGGTAGTTTTATGCATAATTTAGGGGGACTCCTAAGATATTTAGAAATAAAAAATAAATAAATAAAAGAGGGGAGGGAATTAACAACCTGGTTAACCACGGACTTATGTTGAATGTCTTCCAGAACCAACAGAATGCTAAGCTGGGTTGGGGAGAGAGGGAATTAGCCTGGCTGAACCTCTGATTGTTATCCTGGAGAGGTGGACATTAGGTTCAGAGGAATCTGCACCACAGGGCTAAAATATCCCCCTCCCTGTACTGTATGGGGATGTTTTAGGAGGAAGCAAAGGGGAAAGGGCACCTTTTCCCTTTCTCCTTCTCCAGAACTAAACCTGAGCTCTTCAGTGCTAAATAGCACAGTAGGGGAAGGTTTCATGAAGATGGGGAAACAAGAAAGGTGTTTTGCATGTGACTGACAGTCAGTAACCCTTGATCCTTGGGGAAGTTGCGGGTGTTGAGGTGTCCACTCAAACCAGCTTTTCAACGAAATGGTTCCCAGCTGCTGTCTTGTGATGAGCAGAGCTCTTGCCGAAGCACCAAGGCCCCCTTTGTTGTTCTCAGAGCCTCTGCCTCAGGTGACCAGCCAGGTTGTCGTTGCTCACCAACTTCATTTTTCTGACTAACAGCATTAAAAAGTCATTGGCCTTTAGCTCAGCGTCTGCGTAGCTGTTGGGGGAAATCTGTGAGAAGGGCAGCGTACATTCCCCAAATCGCATGCGCATGATGAAATACAACACGCCTTGTCTCTTTGTCTTGATCAAGCTGATTGGATTTCTAGCATTTGAAATGCGTGGGAAGTGGTTGAAAATATGAGTTTTCTACTTCAGGTGTCCATACACTGAAATGGAACAGGCATGACACCTGTTGCACCCTGCTCTTCTCTTCCCAAACACCATTCCCTCTAAACTGCTGTTGCCTTTCTGGTTTCCACTTTGCTAGGCAAGAAGTTCCAAGGGCACTACACAGCTGGGTTTAGTTTCCCTTGGATGGGGGTGCAGGGATGACTTAGGATTTCTTTTGTAAAACTTGCTTTCGGTGACAGAAAACACACTCCTCCAGTAAAACAGGAGCTTGCTCTTTTAAATGGGAACTGAGGCACTCCCAAAGAAATGCAGCACATGCACAGATGCTCATGGCTTCTGAAGTTATTAATAATAAAAATAAATAATAAAATTTTATTTATACCTCCCCGACCAGAGCCAGGCTCAGGGCGACTAACACCAATAAAATTACAATAAAACATAATGGGGGGGGGGACAAACAAACAAACAAACCAATTTATTAAAATACGGGTTAAAATATAATTTAAAATGCAGCCTCATTTTAATAGTAGTGCATAAATCAAAACAATAAGGGGAGGGAAACATAAGGGTCAGACTGAGTCCAAACCAAAGGCCAGGTGGAACAGCTCTGTCTTGCAGGCCCTGCGGAAAGATGTTAAGTCCCGCAGGGCCCTAGTCTCTTGTGACAGAGCATTCCACCAAGTCAGGACCAGTACTGAAAAGGCCCTGGCCCTAGCTGAGACAAATCTAACCACCTTGCGGCTTGGGACCTCCAAAGTGTTACTTATGGAGCTTAAGTTCCTCCGTGGGGCATACCAGGAGAGGCAGTCCCGTAGGTACGAGGGTCCTAGGCCACATTAATGGCCTGGCCTGGGCCCAAGTTAACTGTAACAACTCATTCCTCTATGGCCCATGTCATAAAACCCCTGCTGCATTTATCAGCATCTTCGGAAAAGTGCTCAGGGAGGGGTTTTCTGTCTCATGGTGTCACATTTATGGAAGAGGAGACCTGCCAAGATCTTCTTTGTGGTGGGTTTCTTTGTAGGGGGCTGAAAAAATGTGTGGCTCTTAAACCGTATCGGGGGGTGGGGGGAATTCAGTTACTCATAAGAGGGGGGAAATTGGTATGTGCTTGATATTTTCATGATTTCAGAGTACACTGCTTTGGGCACAGGATTTTCTATATCAAGCCCAATTCTTTCATGGGCAGCCTTCCAAGGGTTGCATGATGGGGATGGGGTGGGGCCACAGGCAAAAGTAGGTGGGGCAATGGGTATTCCTCTTGCAGATATTCCACCAATGAAAAAGGCCAGGTTTCTGCAAAACTCTTCCGTTCTCCAGCCAGACCAGCGAGAGGCATGGTTGCAGTTCAAGGACACATTCCAATCAGGAAAGAACACTTCCGGGCCAAGCCAGGGGAGAGGGGGCATGGCTTAGGGAGTCTGGAAGGCCAGGTGGAGAGACACAGAGGGCCACATTCAGCTTCTGGGCATGTGGCTCCACACATCTGTTCTAGGTAACAACCAGCTATTAAATTGCTTCTGCTGTGACAACTCTCGCCCTCCCCGCCCCCTTGTTGTTGGTTTTTTCCAGAGCGGAAAATGGTCCAGGTGGTTTCGTTGCTCTGAAATGTCCCACTAATCCGAACCTCTGTACCTTGTTCTGGATACTCAATACAGACCTCAAGGTAAGGCATGTCTTGTCCTGGAGTGTTTTCAGTTGAATGAGCCAGATTGTGACCATTTCTCTCCTGCTCTACCACTGTTGTGCTTTGCTTTTTAAATGGCTCCTTGTCACCTCCAAGGTCTCAAACCTTGGAAACTTCTGGGTCCTGATTAGACGTTTTGCACGTGAATCAAACGGCAATGTGGCCCAGATGCTGTAGTGCCGTTGAAATCCATTCCTGCTCCCCTCTGATGAATGTGGTATGTGGTTGTACTGCTGAGGATCAAGATGTGTCTTGGAGAACGGTCCAAGCAAGAGGCGAGGGCTGCTCTCCCTCCAGAAAGCAGAATCAGACCAACTGCATAGCTTTGCTAGGCAATGAGTGCCCTGTTTGGGGATATAACTTGGACCGATGAGATGAGAGAGAGGTACTGAACAGAGGAATATGCAGGGAAGAGGGAGATTTTAAGGAGACTCTACATTGAACCAGCCTGAGATCTATGGGTATAGGGGCAATGTACAAATTTAATAAATATAGTAGTAGTGGTGGTAGTAATAGTAGTAGTAATACTATCCTGTGGTGTTTATAGCTAACATAACAGTATTACCTGTAACAAAATGTTGCAGTGTGACTGACAACCCACCGACACAGTTAAGGATTATCGTGCTTGCCAGCTGGGATCAGAAATTGCTCAGTTCTGCGGTTCCTTTCTCTGTGGCATTCTCTTAATCCTACGGTTTAAGGGGAGGAGCCATAGCACCATTGTAGACCTCATGCTTTGCATGTGGAGAAACCCCAAGCTGAGCCACTGGCATCTCCAGGTAGATATAGGGAAAGCGCTCTCTTATGAAAACTAGGAGAGCTACTGCCCACCCTTGAGGTGGGTGGACCAAAGCATTGATTCAACATAAGGCAGCTTCCTATATTCCTATGTTCATTTCTACTGCCCCAGCTTAAAGAGAGCAGTGGTTGAGCACATGCTTAGCACTGGATGCCTCGGGTTCATTTAGTGGCATCTCCAAGCAAAGGGGATGTTGGGCAAAGACCTGAGAAATGCTGCCAGTTTGGGCCAGGCAGACCACTGCAGCTTCAGAACCTGTATCAGTGTTGAAGATTCTTCTCTGGCTTCATCCTTCGTCTCTTCCTGCAGGGCCGGCTTCCCCGCTACCTCATCAACCAAAGCTTGAGCGCCACCATGACGGAATTTGTTTTCCACCTGCGCAAACGTGTTATGGAGGTCATGGCGAGATCTTAGGTTCTTGGAACTCCTTGCTCTGATGTTGCCTTTTGAGCGTGCTCAAACCCAACAAGGTCCAAAGAACTGGAGTATCTTTTTTCCTTCTTCTTCTTCTTCTTCTCTCTCTTCCTGCCAGAGAACAAAGACAAAATCTCACAGCTGACGTTCTGGATCAGGCTGAAGAGCCTTTCCTTGTGTCTTCAGGTTGTCAGCCAGGTAAAGGGCTGAAGGTGATGACCAAATGGCAAGAGGGAGGTCGAGACAAAGCAGGTGGTCCGTGCCCAAGCGAATTGGTGAGAAGCACCGAGGTGGTTTCTTCCAGCCTTTCACCGATGATCAAAGTTAACATTGCTACTAGAACTTGAGCCATGTATGGATTCCGATGTGCCAAATTCCTTCATGATCATGCTTCCAGAACCTGCCAAGTGCTTACCTGTATAGCCCCCTTCCTTTCTCCCTGGGTGTAATCATGATTTGTGTGTCCATGAACTTATCTAGTTGCCTTCCATGGCGGAACAGAAGTGCACCATCAGATAACCTGCACACACAGTCGCACGGCTGAAGTGCAGCAGGTTAAGCCAGAAAGTGTCCCAGGCACTGCTACTGGTCGTCCACCTTTCGGCATAGCTGTGAGGGCGTCAGGAGGTTTTATTGCCCGAATGTTTGGATGAAATTTGCCTATTGTATGCTTGGTAATGGCCAGAGAGAACGAAATCTCCTGCCCCCTGTCAAGTACCTGGTCTTCAGCGGTGCACCAAAACTGACACCTTGGCTTGAAAGCATTGCTGTTCCCAGTTCCGTGTTGCTTTATTTTCCAGTTTCTCCTCCTACCCATGAGTAGCAAAGACTCTAAAATAAGCTTCCGTAGACTAAACTGACCCAGTGGTTGGTTGGTGGTTCCTGGGTTTGATTGTGGCCTCATCACTCTGGAGTAGGCTTCAAATGTTAGTAATGGAGGCCAAGATCTATAATCGGTTCTATTGACTTGTTAATATATAGAGAGGCCAGAGCCCTTATCTGCCGTGTGTGTGTGTGTGTGTGTGTGTGTGTGTGTGTGTGTAGTGGAGGAGCATCCTTGGAAACTTCCTGCCTGGTGCCTATCGGAGCTAAGCATTGAAAGCAGCCTGTTGTTTCATGAAGCATGAACTGGGTTTGCCATAGAAGTGAGACTAGTATAGACCTATCACCAGAGCAGATGTTTATATTAACCTCCTTCCTTCGCTCCCCAAAATCCTTAAGTTGCCTTCCTCTGCTCTCCTGCATTCGCTGTTGATAACCAGTATTCTCCAGGTGAAAAACTACGTAGCTCATGAATCAATCTTCAGAGCCTTGAGTTCTGTGTCTTTCTCCCCACACCCTGCCTTGCTTGGGTGTAGAAAGCTGGAGATGTGGTGGACATAACATCTCCAGGCCTTTTGGTCTGCCATTGACTGAAATTGCCTTGAGTGGAATCGACATTTCTAATCCCTTCAGAGGATCAGCTTTGGGACACAGGAGGGTGGGGCAGAAGTGAAATGCCTTTGCTTCAACATAGTAAGTGCAATAATCCTGGCACAGAGCTAACATGCAACTTACCAGAAGTGTCCAAAGTTCTTGGCCTCAAATGTCAACTGTTGTCCAAAGCCATTTGGGTTAAACCGCACTGACTCCTGTGATTCTCCACTTCAGCGGGACCACTTTCAGCAGAAGTAGTATGGGGGACTGCACAGAGATTGCAGCCTTAAGGCAGATATTTTGTGTTCTCTCCCATCCCACTGCAATCTGGCTCGTATGTGTGGGAGGTGACTTCTCGAGCAATTCCTGCACTTTTAGAGGCTCTAGAATCAGAATTAGTCTTGTAGCGAGAGTCACGCATGGCTGCTTGCTCGCTCGGTGCATTTTAAGACCCCCAAGGCAGGACTTGAGGTCAAAAGGTTGAAATGAAAGCAAATAAATATATTCTGCACTGGATTTATTGGGGGAGTAAACTGCACACCTGGCTTACACAACAACGGGGCAGCTAGCATGTGTGCCAGACCTGTTCTTGCAGGCGTATTTTCAGCAGTTGAGCCCCCCCCCCCAATACTTTTGTATACTGGTTTCTCCCCTTTGCCTTGCCTCAGTTTGTGTGTTTTGTGCAGTGGGTGGAACTTGTAGGAAGTCCTGTCCCCTCCATCTGATATCTTTGTCGGAATAGGGAGGCTTGTAAGAAGCTTTTCCTATTGCGGGGTGGGGTGAGTTTCCAGACACCACGATGGGCTTCCAGGGATGAAAAAGAGGCTCGCCATCCAGGGAAGTTGTCCGAAGTGACTTGCTTTACAATATTTCTGCATTTTTTGCCAGCATCGGAGATTTGCCCGAGTTCCCGTTTCTAAGAATCGGCTATTAATCTTATTAAAGCGCCTTGGGTTGTTCGTAAGCATTTCAAATGGACTGTGAAAAGGGAGGCTTACAGACTTTGTGAATCTAATGCACAGAAACTGTTTTCTTTTATGTGTTCATGGGGAGTGGACCTGCACACCTCATTTAAAAAGCCACTTGAATAACACATATGCCTTTTGCATTGATTCTTTGTTACTTGATCTAATAAAATCTAGTGACAACTTTCCTCTGGCTCAATGTGTCTTTCTGCCTAGCATGGGATATCCCTTCACTTTCGAATCTCCATCCATGAAGAACAGAGCTAATCTACCAACTCAAAAATACCACACTGAGGATATGACTCTTACCTTAATTGCTGAACCCTGTGTTCCAGGCTAGCTCCTGCTCCTCCTCTCTTTTAACTTATGTGAGCTGCTTTGGGAGACAGTAATTATCTGGAAAGTGGAATAAAACAATTACACAGTTTACTGGCGTTTTGGCAGCATGATTGCAACCCTGCTTTCCCAGGGGCAAATCTCTTTGTGTTCATTGGGATTTCCTCCCCAGATCATTTGCCTGGGAATTTCAGAGTGTTCTGTTGCTTTTGCCCTAGGAGCAATCCTGGGAAGCAGATTTACTGTTGTTCAGCATTTTACAGATGGAAAATTCTAATATAGAGAGTCTGATCTGATAACACCAGTTAGCAACTTACATTTAGAAACTGCTCACGTGTGCAGTCTACTTGCACAGCTAGTGTGCCGCCCAAGTGGTGAACTTCTGCAGGGTTGCAGATTTGAAGATCTACTGTCCACATGAGTAGATTACTCCTGTGAGCATATATATTTTTTAGCACAAGATAGGATGTTGGTCTTCCAGTGGAAACAAATCCATGCACAACCCAAGGTCACAAAATGAGTTTTATAGTAGAAGTGGGGACATAAAATTAAATGGAAAAGGCTAAGAATTGCAAATGGGTATGTGGTTATTCTATTAATCCTGGGCAGAGTAAGGCTACTCTAAACAGCCATGACTTCCTCCAAAGACTTCTTGAAACTGAGAGTCGTTTGTGGACCCCTATTCCTGTCCCAGAGCTACAGTTCCCAGAGGTCCCTGTCACTATAGATCGATTGCGGATTAATCCACTTTGGCAGTTGGGAAGCCATGACTGTTTTTACACTGTTATCATAGTACTTTAAGGTGGAATGTGGCCTGAGTCTAACTCCAGGGCTGGCCCAAGACATGTTGCTTCCTGAGGCAACAGGCAAAATAACCCATACACATGCTCTTTCCACCTCCAGTAGCCAACTGGGCTGGCCACTGAATCCTAGGTAAAAAAGAAAGGTAAAGGGCCCCTGGACGGTTAAGTCCAGTCAAAGGCGACTATGGGGTTGCGGCACTCATCTCGCTTTCAGGCCGAGAGACCTGGTGTTTGTCCACAGACAGCTTTCCGGGTCATGTGGCCAGCATGACTAAACCACTTCTGGCACAATGGAATACCATGATGGAAACCAGAGCGCATGGAAACACTGTTTACCTTCCTGCCACAGTAGTACCTATTTATCTACTTGCACTGGCGTGCTTTCAAACTGCTAGGTTGGCAGGAGCTGGGACAGAGCAATGAGCTCGCTCCATTGCGGGAATTCAAACTGCTGACCTTCCAATCGGGAAGCCCAAGAGGTTCAAGTGGTTTAGACCACAGCGCCACCCACATCCACCAAATCCTACTTCAATACTAACAACAGGGCAAAGCACAGACCCTAAGGCAGTTACAAAGGGCGAGAGCAAGATGCACAACACACAACTCTCTTCTCCAACAGAAGGAATGGTTGGGGAGTTCAGGAAGAAGAGCTATGGGGCACCACTGCCTCCTCCCATAAGCCACTAGAAGCAGTCACCTCACTCTGCCTAATGATAGGACCAGCCCTGCTATGGTCAAACGACCTACTTGGCAATTAAGCTCTTTGGGTGCAAGCCACTGTCTTGCCCACTGTAACCAAACTTGCAAATTAGCTGTGAGGATAAACTGAGATGGCTCTATTTATGCTACCCTGAGCTGCTTGGAGGAAGGGCTGGTGGCAAAAGGAATAGATGGCGGAATTTCTCCCAGTGGATAACACAGCAAGGCCTGGCTTCTGTTCTGCCTTTCCGTGCCTCTTCTCCTCTGGCTTCATGTGGCTCTACAGTGCCTCGCAACTCATCTAATCCTGCGGTCTCTCTTCTTGAAAATACGAAAAACGAACCTACTTTTCATTCCATATAAACACAGAGGCAACATACAATACACTATTTCATACTCGGCAGTTTGTTATAAAGGCCTTAAGCTATGGCGGAAGGGGGAGAATCTCACATGATCACTGCTTATGATGTGCAGATGATATTTAAAGAGAATTCATAGAACTCCTTTGCCTTCCCACCCCCCAAGCAGAGTTCCTTTACTACTTGGACTTACGTCTGCCCCATCCATTTTCTCTCCATCTTCTGTTTTAACTTTGGTTTTTAACGCGTTTCAATATGCTGGTCTCGAGCCTGTCTTAGCATTTACAGCACATTGCAAGAGAGAGAGAGAGAGAGAGAGAGAGAGAGAGAGAGAGAGAGAGATGAACTTCTGGTACAAAGTTTGCAGCTGCTGTTGCCATATAGAAGATGAACTGGAGAAGAATCCATTGGTGGTTGGGTATGTGTTACAAATCAGCTTTTTCATTTAGCAAGCCCCGAGCTTCTGCCAAATTTATAATAAGCAATGGCAGACAACAGCATAAATTAAGGTAAGTGCGTTCTGCTTTCCAAGTGATGCTGTACGGAAGCTGGCAGTTCTGGAATTCTGGAAGTACAGAATATTGCTGTTTAGGGTCCCAGTTGGCCAGACAACCCCACCCTTTCCCAGGATATTCCATTTCATCCCCACTCCCAACAACCAGGTGGCATTTCCTTCCTCCATTAGAGTTCTGTGTCTAAATATTTCAGTTCTACTTTTGCAAATCTTAGCATTCCCCCAAGCCTGCTGAAAACCTCCTCCTCCTGCAATGGTGTTTTGGTTATGTACCTTACAGGATTCATCATGAAAGGATTCTGCCTTTCTTGCTTTCACAGTTTAGCTACTGTTTCAATGTACAGTGTTTTGTTTGATTCACAGTCTGTGTGTGCCTTCACAAAAGCCCTCTTGAATTATATGCACACTTTAATTCTAGGGCTGCAGCATTAAATGCTTCTATTAATCAGCTTTTAATTAATTGGTCTACTTTAATTGAGAGTGACTTTTTAGTCTGAAAAATTATTGTGAATAAATGTACATAAAGGTAAAAGGACCCCTGACCATTAGGTCCAGTCGTGGCCGACTGGGGTTGCGGCGCTCATCTCACTTTACTGGCCGAGGGAGCTGGCATGCAGCTTCCGGGTCATGTGGCCAGCATGACCAAGCCACTTCTGGCGAACCAGAGCAGTGCATGGAAACGCTGTTTACCTTCCCGCTGGAGCGGTACCTATTTATCTACTTGCACTTGACGTGACCTTCTGATCGGCAAGTCCTAGGCTCTGTGTATGTACGGAACAAGGCTCAAATCCAAGGTTTCCATTCCCAACCTGGTATCTACCAGGCTAAAGAGATGCATTGTGCTTGTCGCAATGGTAAACCTGTGCCCAGGCTGTACTGCTTTGGACTGAAGTTGCAGGAATCACAACATGAAAGAAATGTTGTTTCTGTGCATGAAAACAATTAGCTTGTCAGGGAGAAGACTATGCCTCTCCCTCAATATGCTAGCTGTCTCTGTGCAGGGACTGTTTTTGTTCAGAGAACAGACCGTCTGAGTGACCCATTATTCAGGGACGATCTCGGATTTACAGAAGCTGTCCTGGTTTCTGATTTGATCCTGGAATGTCCTGCTTTTCCATAGAACGTCCCTATTTTCATTGGAGAAATGCTGGAGAGTATGGAATAGAATGTTCCTGGGGCTTTTTTTCAGCTGGATCTTGCCAGCACCTCTCAGGTGGGTGTCACTGCATTCTAAGAGAACGAGGGAGGCGTTCATGGTGAGTTCCAGTACTTCTTTTCCTAGAAAAATAGAACTGGACTTTCCTATTTTCGTTGGAGAAATGGAGGAGGTTATGTGAGAAGCATTTGCCCATATGAGCTCCCACTTTCAATCCAAAGTGATAAAGCCCAGATACCAGATACAGTACCTAGGAAGCTGCCTTCTATTGATCCAGACCATTGGTCCATGTAGCACAGTATGGTTGACAATGACCAGCAAAGGTTCTCCAGGGTTTCAGACAGGGGACAATCGCAGATGTCAGAGATTGAGCATGTGCTCTACCACTGAGTGAGAACTTGGTGAGAAGTAGACCTAGGAGTCCTGTCTCAGTTTGAAGAGCCATTGTGATGCTGTTTGTTTGTTTGTTTGTTTGTAACCTTTCTGTTGCAGTGACACACTTCAGTATTTCAACAAGTTGCAGAAACGACGGGAATTAGAGGCTGTCAACTTGTGGAATGAACCAGTGGACAAGACTCACGTGGAACGGGATGATGATCATAAACTCCACATGTTGCTGGAGAAAAGGTCAAAAACGCGCCGGGGATCAGAGGTATGTTGTCCTTGTGCACGGAATATTTTTGTTTGGGGGAGAATTTAATTGCAAGACATTTGCCCACGTACAGTCTGATAAGGGATAAGTGCCAGACAAGGATGTCCACAGACAAGAATTATTGTGTATGTGTGCCCACAAATACAGTGATGCATTGATGTAAGCATTAAAATAATATAAACTGGTTTCTAGTTTCTGTCGCACTCTAGTGTGACCCACAAATAAAAACTAGCATAGGGCTATGCAGGTGGGGTTGGCTAATTGCTTCCATTGAGTTATATTGGGTCAAAATAAACTTCTTGGAGGAATCTAACCCTTTCCTGACAAAAATAGCATCGGAAAGAGCAGTGATGTACCCCTTAATTGTCTGCCACATTCTGCTGTTTGCATCCATGGATGGGAGCCAGAAAAGTGATGCAACGCAGACGCAATCTGCATGAGTGGCATGACCTTTAGGAATAGGGGCCTCAGTGGGGTGCAGTGTGTTAATGCGCATGTAGGTGCACACACAAAGCAGCCCTTTAGAGATCCCTGTAATATATAGGCCTTTCTCCACACATACTTTACATGACGGTGGGCATTTTGCTGAAAAACATAGCTTAGTGGTTCATTCTTTTGATGGTCTCCTTTATCCTGACAAAGGAATACCGACGCTTGAGCTTTGACATCATCGCTCACCGGCAGATCCGTCGGAAGATGAAGGACCGATGGAAGCAAATCCTAGAAGTCTTGGGTATGGTGTCCTTGGGGGATTTCCACCACAGACCAAACTGGAGAGTGTTAGGAAAGCTATTATCCTTACTCGCTTTCATTTCTCTCAAGTTTGGTTTTAGTGTTCCATGACTAAAAACTACTCGAGCCTTCTCCCTGTTGACTTTGGAGGGGTGAAGACTATTATTCACCTATCCTTGGCCACTGTGAGAGCCGGATACCGGATTCTGTTCCTATCCAACAGGGCTGCTCTTGTTATTATTTATTGAGTTGGTTTTTGGAGTGGATATGGGCATAAATGATCTCTTCCCAATGTAGGGTTCAAAGCTGAAGCAGATGGGCTCCTCACTGTCACGTCCAGCACCTCATATGAATCCCTTCGCAATCCTCAAGAGGCCCGCAGGATCCACACTGCCCTGGCCGAGCAGACAACCATTTTTGGCTGGCATCGTGGTGGTCCACCCGAGAGATACCTCTTTGTCATTGTAAGCAGAGGAAGGATTCGGTAGAAACTTCTGTTGGGGCATGTGCTTGTCTGTGCAGTACATCACTGCAGGGACAGAAGCTGTGGGCCTAACCTACAGTGGCATAGAAGCTACCATGGAGGTAGAAGCAACAAGCAAGCTCCTCCAGGTAGCCTGACTGTGGTTTTCAAATACAGTGGTACCTCAGGTTAAGTATTTAATTTGTTCCAGAGGTCTGTTCTTAACCTGAAACTATTCTTAACCTGAAGCACCACTTTAGCTAATGGGGCCTCCTGCTGCTGCCGCGCCGCTAGAGCCCGATTTCTGTTCTTATCCTGAAGCAAAGTTCTTAACCTGAAGCACTATTTCTGGGTTAGCAGAGTGTGTAACCTGAAGCGCATGTAACCTGAAGCGTATGTAACCTGAGGTACCACTGTAACTGCTTCCAGTGTCATGAAGCCTCTGTGAGTTGACTCCTTCTAATGTGCTGATTGGCCTTACGAATCCTTTAATATCTTGCCACCCTCTCCCAAATATTTTTCTCTTTGTCCTCCAAATTAAGGGTGACATTTCCCCTCCTCCTAGTGTTGGGAGTGTGATGCCAAGTTTTCTGTTCAACATAGAGGGTGATGCCTTTAGGACAAAGCAATCCTTTTGAAATTTTCCCCCTTCTGCAGGTTAATGGCTAAAAATACGTGGCGTTTGCTTGGTTAGTCAGTTCTCTTGCTTTGAGGGAGAAAGATCTCAGTTTAATCTTTTCCTTTGTCTGGAACAGGACTTTGGTTGATTTCATTGGCATACTATGCCCTTTTAAAATGTGGGGTTTTTGGGGGGGTTATTAGGTTGTTTTAATTTTGATTATATATTTTGTGGTTTTATATTTTGATTTTGTTTTATGAACCACCCTGAAACCTCTGGGTATAGGGCGGTATATTAATGATGATGATGATGATGGGAAGAAGAATGCTTTGTTCTTTATCTGCAATAATTAAATAATTAAATAAAGGGTGTGCCAGCTCCTGTTTTCTTCTTCTTCTTCTTCTTCTTCTTCTTCTTCTTCTTCTTCTTCTTCAAAGGCCAAATAGTTTATTGGGAACTATTTTCTACAACAAAGGGTGGATGTCTCCTAGGCTAGAAAACAGTCAGAGCAGAACAACAATAAATCACTTTATCTCCGTTTCCCCCTTTTGAATGCTTTTAGACTCAGACTTCCTTTAATAAATCTAATTTACATTTTATTACCAGATACTTGTATCTTTGTAGTTAATTACATACTCCAACCCTACCCATTCAGTATTAGG
Source organism: Podarcis vaucheri (assembly GCF_965113315.1). Lineage (NCBI taxonomy): Eukaryota > Metazoa > Chordata > Lepidosauria > Squamata > Lacertidae > Podarcis > Podarcis vaucheri. Next base: position 29,345,372 of record NC_138751.1, read on the forward strand.
CCTGTGCTACTAAGAACCTGGGAATCTCCCTCGTGACAGACGCTTCTTGAAATACTTTGTCCCCTGCCCCAAACAGACCATTTCTTTGGTTTGTTTTATATGTGTTTCCCTCACATCCTCTGTCTTTTAAAAGCGGGGTAGAGGCAGCTGGCAAAAATTAGCTTTTTGTTTGCTTAAAGATTTGGGGGATCCCTGACCCCTCTGGTGACCCAAGGATTGCCAATTCTCCCTCCTTCCATTATTTTACCTCACAATTACTGTGAGGTGACATGTAATTGAATCCGATATTTACTCCTGGCTTGGTGTGGGCATCATTTTTACATTTTCTACTTCAGGTGCCTTAGGCCAGCTCTATTGTGGGGTCTCAATGTACCCAACACTATCACCTTTTTTCTTTATTTTTGTCACCTTTCCTCCCCTAGGACAGGCTGCTTCTCCTTGATGTGGGAGATGAATTCCTCTCAGCGGCTCGGCACTTCTACCCCGTGGAGGACGAAGAGGACGATAGCTCTTCCAGCGATGGAGGACCTACAACACCTGGTCCTGTCTTGGTCACAATGAGCAACGAAGCTCAGGAAGAGATGGAGGAGGGCGTAGATGGGGAATAAGCCAAGGAGAAGACAGAAGTGAGGCAGACACTGAAGAAAGTGCGAAGAGGCAGATGCAACTCAACCTATGGATGGAAGAACGAATGTATTCAGTGTAGACTACTGAACCACAAACCTGTTGGAGACTCCCTTTGACACAAAGAACTTGTGCCCCCATTTCCTGTTCATGCTTTGCCCTCTTTCTTCTGTATTAATCTCATGAGTTAACAAATAGCATTGTTTCTCACGACGCTCAGTCTGTAGTTTTCTATAAAACAGGAGGTGAACATTTGGAAGGAAAACATAAACCAAAACATAGAACTGAAATGTTCTCCATAGCCAAAAATGTAGGGCTTTCCCACACACTGCCTTGATACCTTTACTTTAGGCTATGCCACTCAAGACTCAGAATAATAACAACAACAACAACAACAACAACAACAACAACAACACCCTGCCCATCTGGCTGGGTTCCCCAGCCACTCTAGGTGGCTCCCAACAGAATATTAAAAACACAATAAAATATCAGACATTCTCAGGGTGATGAATAATAATATCTCCATATTTTTCCAGGGCGTTTTCTCTTGCCTATGGCAGGGCCAGAGGCTGAGATAATAGAAAGATATCTTTGAGACTCTTTCTTCCCTTTATGAGATGAACTTTAGTTAGCTAGGAGGCTTTCCATGGAGTATAATAAATTACGTATATGACATAGAGGATTTGCAAACTCGTCTTAGCTGAATTCAGATTCCTTTAGCACTGAGTGTACACAATTCTGGTCATAAGGCTGAGGGTGTGGAGAGGCTCCTTCTGCAGTTGCGCTGCACATGCACCAGAATGTGGAATTTCAGCCTACAACAGAGCACATTGAGAGTCTAGACTTGCCGTCCACATGTTTGCTTTTAAAAAATAATTTATAGGCCTTAGTGTGGTTTAAAAAGGGGCGGGCAGTTGTTCCCACTGTGATGCACTGTACAAACTATCCCAACCCACCCACCAATTATTAGCAGACAGGAGAAGCCGGATATATTCAGCAAAATATGCCAATAAAGGCCACTTAGCATAATCTGCATGATTTGTACAGCACACCGGTTTGGATGTTTGGCACAGAAACTGAGTTACCCTGATGCTCTGTGTTTTGGGGGCCAAGGCTGTTGAGCTTTTTTTTTAGTTTTGCCCAAAGTTGTTCAACTTTTTTTCCCCTCTCAAAAATCTCCCCCCCCCCCAAAAGAGGGAATTTTTAAAAGCTATTTTTAAGGAAAATCACTAAAATCTAGACTTCTGGCATGGGTTGTCATACATCTGGATTTTCCCAGATATTGAACTGATTTCCACCTGGAAACTGTTTCCGACTGCCATATTCCAACTATGTATGGGAAATTCTGGATGTATGGCAACCCTACTCTGTGTGAGAGAGGAGGGCAGGACAGGAGGTTGTTAGAAGTGGGTTTAATGTACACAACATAGGAATAAAAATGGGGGGGAGTTACCCCCCCCTGGATGAAGCATAAGCCCCAGGTTCCCAGCTTTCACTTTGAAAAGCAAGTACACTGGTACTTCGGGTTACAAACACTTTGGGTTACAGACTCCGCTAACCCAGAAGTAGTACCTCATGTTAAGAACTTTACCTCAGGATGAGAACAGAAATCGTGTGGCGGCCACGGGAGGCCCCATTAGCCAAAGTGGTACCTCAGGTTAAGAGAATGGACCTCCAGAATGAATTAAGTTCGTAACCAGAGGTACCACTGTACATGTTTAGCAGTTGTAGAACCAGAGATGCAAGGCAAAAGGTGTGAGCAGGTATCCCTCTCTTTTGTTTTGAGAGAAGCTTGCCTGTTCCCACCTTTCATTTATGTATGTTTGCTCATATATCCAGGATTTATCCGTCAGAAATAGCATCCGGGTGGAATTTCCAAAAATCGGGGAAAATCATGGCAACCCATGTTGGAAGTGTGGATATTATTTTTATTTCTCGAAGTGTTGATTTTGATTTTCCTTAAAAATAGTTCAAAAGCTTCAATTTTATTTTATTTTATTGAGATTTTGCAAAAAGAAGAAGAAAGAAAGCTTAACTTAGACAAGTTTGGATTTTCACTTTTTGAAATATGGCAACCTCATGAGAAGAGAAGATTTCCTGGGGAGCTGGGAAAGATTGAGGGCACAAGGAGAAGGGGATGACAGAGGACGAGATGGTTGGGCAGTGTTATAGAAGCTACTAATGTGAGTTTGACCAAACTGCGGGAGGCAGTGGATGACAGGAGTGCCTGGTGTGCTCTGGTCCATGGGGTTACAAAGAGTCCAACACGACTAAACAACAACAACAGCCCTAGAGTATTTGCTTTCTTTACCACACCTGCAAAAAAAATAATCCTGTGTATGTCCATGGCAAACTACATACATAAATGTTGCCCATTGGCCATCCCTGCCTATAAAATGTTGGTTTTTCCCCCTGTCCTTTCTACAAGAAGGGTTGTTTTCTCTCCTCCTCCTTTTCCCTGTCCATTTTTGTGTGTGCTTCCAGGCCACCTGTTCTCCTTTCATCACCCTCTTCTCTCCAATCTCTCTGTGTACAACCTGTCCCTGATATACAAGCCGCCCGGAGCCTGGTGACAAGGATTGCTGCTGTCCCTGCCGCTAATCCCCCTGGCTCCTGTTTCTAAATAGCAGAGTCTCCGTTTGCGGGAAACAAAAGGCCCGGCTGGGGAAATTTCTCCCTTTCTTCTCCTTCCCCACAATATCCCAAGTATGCAATGGACTCAGGACGGCCTTTTCCTGGAGTCTGGATCGCAGGTTTCAAGCATCCAGCCTAGAGGTTGGGAAGAAATGTTGGAAACTGCTCTATTTGTCCCTCTTGGCAGAGACATGCAAACACATATATCTCTTCCTGTCCCTATCCTTTCTGACAGCTGAGAACTGCTAGGTAATTAATGAGTCTTCTTCTCTCCCCCCCCCCAAAACCTCCAGCTCATTTAACAACGTTCCTTGTGATGATTTTGTTCTTCCTTGTCAAGGTTTCTGTGGTTTTACACCTTTCACAGGAATCTCAGGCCTCTGGGAAAGGATACTCCTGCCTGTGTGTACAGATGCCCACGTTAACTGTTGCACCCTGGTTTTGAATTGAAGAGATTGGAAAACAGAATCACTGAACTGTCAAGTTGCAAGGGGTACCACAAGGGTCATCTAGTCCAGCCCCCTGCAAAAGCAGGAATCTTTCTGCCAACATGGGGCTCGAACCCACCACTCTGAGCTAAAGAATCTCATCCTCTACCAACTGAGCTATCCAGGGTCAAGTCACATAATACCTTTACATTGGGTTAAGTACTAAATTCATTCCGGAGGTACGTACTTAACCTGAAACTGTTCTTAACCTGAAGACCACTTTAGCTAATGGGGCCTCCTGCTGCTGCCGTGCCGCCAGAGCACGATTTCTGTTCTCAACCTGAAGCACTATTTCTGGGTTAGCAGAGTATGTAACCTGAAGCGTATGTAACCCGAGGTACCACTGTATAAGAATACATTGGTACAGCCACTTTTGGAATATCATCTACCCATATCATAGAGCTAGACAGTATGCTTTTTAAAAGAACATAACCCAACTGTGTAATGTTCAACTAAACCTGCAATCCAACACATCCACCTCAGAGTAAGTCTCATTGGCCTCAGAGGGACTTACTTCTGAGCAGATTTGCATAGGATCACAATGTAAAATGACAAAGGGATTGGAGTATCTTAGAGCATCCTGTGGGGAGCTAGATGGAAACTCAGTCCGATTTCGTAGGGCACAGTCGGAAGGGATGGCAATGTGCTCTCCTTTGACCACCACCCCCCTTACAAAAGGCAAGTGGGAAGGGCTAAAACCTCTCTTTCCTGCTGGCCCATTGCCTTCTGAGGCACAGCTGGTGATCCTTTGCATGTGGAACTCCTTGCCCCAAGACTTCTCTGTGTTCTACCAACAAATAAAAGCTTTCTTTTCCCAGTGGCTTTTGGTTCTGCTGTGGCTCAATTTAATTTAATTCGTCAGCCTGGGTTTATTGTTTTCTTGCTCTCTGCTGCATTTGTGTTTTTACTGATGGATTGTTGTTTTTTTGTATGCCTTTTATATTTTATAAGCCGCCTTAAGCAACTCTTTTTTTTGGAGTGGGGAAAGCAAGGTATAAATCTTTGTATAAATAACAAAATGGCAATAAGTGCGTGTGTGTTGTTTGTTTTTCCCAACTGCCTAAGCCTTAACAGTCTCGCTCCCTTCTTGGCCCTGAGCAAAGGTCAGCATGTTATGATCCTCACTATGGGAAAACAAATAGCTACTCCTCTGTTTTTTTGGCTAGAGGCCTTGTAGGAACAGCAAGCCAAGTTATAGTCCCCCTGGGCCACAAGTGTGCTGGTAAGCCTCACACTGATGCTTCACCCAACCCAGTCCACAGCTGCCTCCCCCTCCCCCTTGCACGTTGGGTCTGTTCAACGTGAGCCGCTCTGTATGGTATCTGCAATGGGCAAGCAATGTTTTTCCCAAAATGGATGGGGAAGGGAAAGCAGACGCAGCCTCAGTTTCTGTTTGGCCTGGAGAGTTTGTGGGTTTGTCTATGAAGAAATGTCAGCCCACCCTACTGCCAGACCATCCTGAATTCTCCCCAATTGTCTGATCTCAGAAGCAAAACAAGGACCTCCCTGCTTAGAACTTGAATGGGAGAAGGTCTGTCAGCCAGAATACTGTTGAGCGAGAATGGGTCTGCTCTGCTTTATTTATGTTGTTGTTGTTGTTTGTTGTTGTTGTTGTTAAAAGTGGAAGTCTGATATTTTGCTATCCTGTACAGATCTACATAGGGACAATGGTGGCGCTGTGGGTTAAACCAAGAGCCTAGTACTTGCCGATCAGAAGGTTGACGGTTCGAAACCCCGCAACGGGGTGAGTTCCTGTTGTTCGGTCCCTGCTCCTGCCAACCTAGCAGTTCAAAAGCACATCAAAGTGCAAGTAGATAAATAGGTACCGCTCTGGCAGGAAGGTAAATGGCATTTCCGTGCGCTACTCTGGTTCGCCAGAAGCGGTTTAGTCATGCTGGCCACATGACCCAGAAGCTGTATGCCGGCTCCCTCGGCCAATAAAGCAAGATGAGCGCAGCAACCCCAGAGTCGGCCACGACTGGACCTAATGGTCAGGGGCCCCTTTACCTTACAGATCTACATAAATAACATCATTGTTATTATTGCTATATTTTCTATACTTCTTTCATCTGAGGATCACAGGGCAGTTTACAATTTAAAAACACAAAAATACATACCATAGATTACCCATTTCATACCACCTTTTCTGTGGTGTCACACCGATAGTGGAATGCTCTCCCCGGAAAGGCTCACCTGGCAGCATCTTTACATTTCTTACAGCACCGGGCAAAAACATTCCTCTTTACCCAGGCCTATGGCTATTAAATAACCTATGGCCTGTAACAGTGTGGGGGAGGGGACTGTTATGATGATGATGATTTCATTATTAGCCTGTCCATCAGTATGCTTTTTACTATGTTTTTATCTTTGATGTTCTGTAATGTGCTTTTAAAGTTGTATACCACCTCAGGATCTTTTGATAAAGGACGTTATATAAATTAAACAAGTAAAAAATAATAACAACAACAATAAAAAAAATTCACTAGGGGCTATGCCCCTGCTCGCTTTGCTCACCACCACCCCCATGTTTGCCAAAGCCACCCTTATCCTTATCCTTTACATCTCGCCAAACTTCTTCTTGCAGACTTAGGCCACCTGTTTTCCTCCTCACGGGCCTCTATCTCCAGTTCCCTCCTTTCCTCTGATGCTGTTGCAATGGCCCAGCAGAGCCCAGTTTTTCACCATGCTGCAGTTCACAGCAACACCTGCTGGCGGCCACACAGACTGCAGCGTGACGACATCCTTAGGAAAATATGTAATGGGAGAGATAAGCACTTCATAACCTCAATACTTTGAAAATGGAAGCAGTGTACCAGAATGCAACATAAAAACTGGCATCTGGTTGGCCACTGTGAGAACAGGATGCTGGACTAGAAGGGCGACGGGCCTGATCCAGCAGGACTTTAATCATGTTCTTGTCTGTGAAAATAATGCAATAAGATTATATGTGATGTAAAAAAAACAGAAGAAGGAAGGAGGGAAGTCAGTGCTTAGGAGCAAGTATAAATGCAAAATGCAACACATTATGTGTATGTGGAGTATGTAACCGGAAAACTAATAAAGTTTATTTGGGGGGGGGGAATCATGTTCTTGTCTGAGCCCCATAATACCTTACAATGCCAAAGTCGGCTGCCTGCTGTGTATCAACACTGTAGTGTCTGATCCTGCATTGGTTTTAAAAGCTGTGTGTCTTGTTGTTGTTGTTAAAGCTACCCTCTCCTCCCCAATCCCTGTAGTTCTCCTGTAACATTGTCCTCATACTTTACATGCTTTACAAAATGAACTTCACCACCTGCAACATAGCTGCCGGAGCAGTACCTATTTATCTACTTGCACTTTGTGCTTTTGAACTGCTAGGTTGGCAGGAGCAGGGACTGAGCAACGGGAGCTCACTCCATCATGGGGATTCGAACCGCCAAGCTTCTGATCGGCAAGTCCTAGGCTCTGTGGTTTAACCTACAGCGCCACCCTCGTCCCTTAAAACATGGCATAGTAGGCTGTCAAATGCATGGCACCTGGGAGCAGAGCAATACCTTTATACCAATTCCTAATCCTGCTTTTACTGGGGCATGGCAAATGTGAATCCCCCTTAGAGGAGAACGTGTTTAATCCCACTCCACCAATTTCCTCTTGCAAATTCCTCTGAGACTATTCTCCCCTCCCAAAGTTGGGAGAGGAGGTGAGTTAGTGGGCAGTGGGAGGGAGGGAGAGTTATGTTGTGTCACACACACACACACACACACACACCAGCCTCCTGCAGCTGTTCCCATGGTCTGGTCTGAAGGCACAGAAGGTTGCCACCTTGCTGAAGCTAAGCAGATCTGTGCCCTGGATGGGTGATTGCCTGAGAACCACATGCCTGGAAAACCACACTGATGCCACTTTGGGTTCTATAAAAGAAGAAAACTGGAATATAAATGTATAGGGTTTTAAAAAAAAGTTAACCACCCTATCTCCCCACATTACTGGTGCAAGACAACCATGAGGTTTGGCAGCACTGGCTGCCATTTTCCCCCCTATAAAACCATCATTAAATGTGGGATTGACTGTAGCTTTGCACTATAGGTCCTATCTTAACTAGTGGGACATTATTGGGATTTCAAAGGTGGATTTGAAGTCTGGGAGGAATCTCCAAAAGGTGGCACTTTGTCCTGGATCTTTGGGGGTCCTGGTTTTTACTTTTTGAAATACAGCAACCCTATCTTAACTGAGTATCTTATTCATGGTTAATATTCCCCATACCTAATAAATGAGAAGGATGTGGGTGGCGCTGTGGTCTAAACCACTGAGCCTTGGGCTTGCCGATCAAAAGGCCAGCTGTTTGAATCCCCGCAACGGGGTGAGCTCCCGTTGCTCGGTCCCAGCTCCTGCCAACCTAGCAGTTCGAAAGCACATCAAAGTGCAAGTAGATAAATAGGTACCATTCCTGCGGGAAGGTAAATGGAATTTCCGTGCACTGCTCTGGTGTCAGTGTTCTGTTGCGCCAGAAGCGGCTTAGTCATGCTGGCCACGTGACCAGGAAAAACTGTCCGTGGAGCGGACAAACAGCTGCTCCTTCAGCCTGTAAAGCAAGATGAGCGCTGCAACCCCAGAGTCGTTCGCGACTGGACTTAACTGTCAGAGGTCCCTTTACTTTTAAATACAGTACCTTATTTTTTGCACCATAACACTCACTTTTTTCCTCCTAGAAAGTAAGGGGAAATGTCTGTGCATGTTATGGAGGGAATGCCTACAGGTGGCATGCCTACGGATTTTCCTCCTCTAAAAACGATGTATGTGTTATGGTCGGGTGCGTGTTATAGAGTGAAAAATACGGTAAATGAGTTCCTTGGACATTAGGGTGATACGAGTTAGTTCATTTTGCTGCAGTTTGTAACTTTCTCGCCCCAACCCTTTGGGTTGATGAGGGAAAATGGGCTGCAACCTGCAGGCTGAGTTTCAGGGGAATCGGCAGAACTGCTTCACCCAGACCAGAAGTCTCCTGTTTCCTCTGCCATCCACAGCACACTCCACGTGCTGGATGCTCTGACCTTTGGTCACGTTGGAGGGGTTTGTGCTGTTATGTTAGGAAGTGGTCCCACGTGGAGGGGAATGCTTTAAAAAGAAAATGGGGGGGGGGAGACACAGCATACAGAGCAGGCAGTTACCACCTAGAAGGTTGTGCGCTTGGTTGTGTATGTGCTAATCTGCCAGGATTATCTTTTTATGGTTTATTTCATGGCCTTTGGAGACAACCGTTCTCGCCCCCCCTACTCACCTGCCACCCAAATAAACAAACATGCAGTTTGCTTCTCCGTCCAGAATAGGACACACTGATAGTCCCCTGCCAAGTCCTTGTTCTATTTTTAAAGCACAATCCCATTTAAAGACCAAGGCGAGAGAGAGAGAAGGGAGCATCTTTCCAAATACAGAAGTACAAGAATGCTTTTAAATCAGGGGAAGCTGATAAGATTGTGTGCTTGGGAGAAGGGAAGTTATTAGAGGTCAACATCCATAAAGTTAGTGGGGTGGTTGGTGGTGGAGGAGGGGGGCAAACCCTGATAAGGTGTATTATTGGTTAGTGACCAAAATATCTGTCATGATATTTTGGCCTGTATGGCCTGTATGTATGAAAAGGTTATTTGTTTATTGGGGGGAGGGGAATAAACAAACTGCCTAGACTGCTCCATTTCAGACCACAGGTGTGTGCTCTCATCTGCAGGTCCTTTTTCAAAGGCAAGATTCACAATTTGATTTTTCAAAACAATACCAGACCCTCCATGTGTCCCTTTTTTCGAGGGATAGTCCCGGATTTACAGAAGCTGTTCCAGTTTCTGATTTGATCACAGAATGCACCGCTTTTCCTTAGGATGTTCCTATTTTCACCGGATAAATATTGGAGGGTATGGAGTTATGCAACCCTCAAGCCAAGGAGATTAGTGACTATACAACCCTCAAGAGATATCTGAAGGCAGCCCTGTATACAGAAGTTTTTTTTAGTGTTTAATGTTTTATTCTGTTTTATATATGTTGGAAGCTGTTCAGTGTGGCTGGGGTGGGATATTATTATTATTATTATTATTATTATTATTATTATTATTATTATTATTAAACAGGACATCCCTACTTTCATCAGAGGAAAGTTGGACAATATGCAACACACAAACCAAAACCCAGCCGTCTTTTGAAATTCACACTTCTCTGAATTTTGCAGTACAGCTCTCCAGCTAAGAAACATGTACCAAAAACACACACACAAGCTGGGATAAAGTGTGCAAATAAATGCATATGATAGTGAAAAGAACATACAAACTGCATTGTACGAAGGGGAATTGCTTGACAATATTATGTACCGGTATGTTAGGCAAATTTGCATGCAAAGCTGTGCGTACCAGGGAAAATTCTCGTTAAAATGCTAATGAATTTTCACGAGGTCTTTTTAAAACATTGCCAACGGATGTGGAAAATGGGATTTAAGACTGGGAAACTGGGAAAGGCAACGCTACTTGCTGCTGTCTGTTCCTTTTTTGCAGCTGTAGGTCAGTGGTCTTCAGCCCTTTCAGATGCTGTTGGGTTTCACCTTAGACCAGACCGTGGCACAGCAGTGGGTCCTGACCCCCCAGTGTCCTAGCTGACAGCATCTCTTTTGCTCTAACCCTTCAGCAGTGCCCCCTCCCCCATATATATAAATAGTATTCAGGAATCCTGGCTCTGAGCCTGCCGAATCACACTGTCTTCCCAGTAGAATTGCTAGAAGGATTTGGCAGCCTTGTTGGTTTTGGGTTATATAAGTCCCTCCCGGCCCACTCCATACCTTGTACCATTGCCAAATGCCCTGGCCCTGCTCTGGCATCACGAACCTGGCCCAAAGGCTTGGATTAGCTGTCCCATCCCTTTCTCCTCCCACCGCAGGGTCTCGCCCACAGCCCCGAGGGGCCAGATCACCAGGCCTGCGCCGTTATGCCCGTCATCCTAGTGACCTTGGGCTCCTCACGGGCAGAGACATGTGAAGGCTGGGCTGCAAAAGGTAGCCCGAGCCTGTACATATCAGGCTATCTTTGGGGTCAGTCACCAAGGTCTGCCCTAACTTTGGTTACTGTTTGTAAGAGACAGTTGGGCTTCGGAGGTTGCTAGGGAAGGGGGGAGCTTGCGCATGGAGTGGGATGGTTATTATCCGAGTACAAGTGGGACCAACAACAAAAGGTTGCACTGTGTTCCTCTTCAGTGTTCCAGCCAGCCATGCCCTTTTCTAGGATACCATTCCATTCCCTCTGCCCCATTTGCGTGACCCAAGTTAGGAGCCATTACACGTCCCTGAGTATGCTCAGGTCCTGTTTGCGTGCTTTCCTCAGGCCACTACACAGGTTGCTGGACAAGATGAGCCACTGAGATGACTCCACTATTCTTATGACAAATGTGGCACTGCCCAACCAACTTTGGTCTGCCCTCCGCCAGCCCAGACCTGCCTGCCTTCTTACTCACAAGAAGCCCAGAGGGTGGCCTTCCTTGCCTGCCAGCACCATCCTCCTTAGTCTCAGAGTTGCCCTTACAGAACTCAGCAGGGGGACAAAACTAAAATGAGTTGGCTCTGGCTCTGCCTACTGCTTGACTGCCCCAGTGCTTTTTTTTCTCTGAGGGTACTCAGGGGTATGTAGTATTGGCACACACACACACCCCATGTTAAAAGTGTGGCACTTACGGTAAGAACTTCGTGGTGAGTACTGGCACCTGTTTTTCTTTAAAAAGGGCACTTGCATGCCCTACCATTTTTGTTGGGCACCAGACACCACTGCCTTGACTTCTTTGGCCATGTGAAAATTACAGGAGCAAGGCTGCTTGCCCCATTCCTGCAGTGTGTGTGTGTGTGTGTGTGTGTGTGTGTGTGTGTGTGTCAGGGCTGCTGTTTGCACAGTGCAAAACAATCAGAGCCCCAACAGAATTCTAGGATATGTTTACACATGTGACAAACCCGAATGTGATCCACCCTTCCGAAGGAGATAAACACATTCCGTGCTGCTCTCACCATTCCTTAAGAGCACAATGCCAAGGCATGGTCTTGTCAGACAGCAACCCCAACAAAAGTATCTCATGCTGTTAAGCCAAATTTCTAGAGGCGTAGCTGCCTTGGCAGCAGAAGCAACAAAGAGGTCTGCAGCCTAAGGAAAACAACAACAAATATAGGACAAAGCTGCTTTATACCAAGTTAGGCAATTGGTCTGTATTGTGTTATTAAAAAAAATAATTAAGGGACACACATTCCACAGCAAACCAATCCTTCATCCTTCAAAATTAGGAAATATTCTCTGAAGAAATAGACACTTTATTTTAGTACACAGGTCAATACCAATGTCATCTTGGCTTTCTTGGTAACCTCAAATATTTCCCCTGCAGTAAAAGGAAATATCCTGGGGAAACCTTTTCTTTTCACCTATAAATCCATCAAATCCTGTGTATGAATAGGAGAAGTCTACGACAATGGTTTCAGAAACTAGGGGATTTACCATTTCAAAAGAATGGTCCAGACTGGCCTGGGTAATGCATTTGGCAAGCATTATCATGGTTCTTGACAGACAGCAGACAGGCCACATTCTCAAATTTCTGTTGTAGACTGCCTCTTTCTGTAACGATTATATGGTGCTTTTGGGTGGTCTTTGGCTAAGGACTTGGGCAATTTCTAAAATCTTTAAAAGTTGTTACACACTTTTGTTCCGGTTCCTCACCATCGTGAAAGGTAGTGGTGGTGGGACTCTGTTGCCACACAATAATAAAGATATCCCTTCCTTCTTTCTGCTGATTCCTGCCTCCACCCACTCTTCTCTGACCAATCATGGACATAGGGGACTCTGAGTCCCTTGGGAGATTTGGGTTGTAAAAGGCAACCCCAAATTTTCATATAACTTAGGGTGGATCTTCACACAAAAAAAACACACACGCTATAAGTAAGTCAGAAATTAAATTGTTATAACAAATAAAGAAAAAGCTATGGGAAATCGCAAATATTTTTATTTTATTTTTGCTCTCCAGCATCATATGGTGTTGCATGTTTATAACGCGTTCAAAACACTGTTTTTTGACTAATGTAGCTGAGTCCATAGTCCACAGTGACTGGCAGTAGCTCTCCAGAATTTTAAATAAGTCTTTCAATCTTTGTCTGCAGGTACCAGGGTTTGTACCTGTGGCCTTTAGGATACAAATCACAGGCTCTGCTACTGAGCAGCCCTTCCCTTGTGGCACTTTTAAGACTAGCAAATATATTGTGGCAGAAAGAGTCATCCACTTGACTCCACAAAACCTTATGCCACAATCCATTTTTAAAGTCTTTTAAGATGTCGCAAAACTCACTGTTGTTTTCACATAGGCTGGAGACAGATATAGGCCTTTCCAGTGAACTCAACGGCTGCATTCTGAGGTGTTTCTTTTCAAATTCCAAATGACTTCCAATGCTAAGCCTGCCTTCAATCATAGATTTACTCCCTGGATATCCCTAGGAAGTCACAGATTTTGACAAGGGTCTACATGCTTTGATCATTGTGAACATGCAGTTAGCTAGCTATAAACTGTTAGCTAATGAATCGGCTCAGGCACATTTTCAACAGGGGATTTGTGGAGTTGGGTGGAGATTTCAGTGAGGGGGGGGGGAATATTTGCTGATTCAAAGGTCTCTTCTCAACAACATCCAGGACAGAGTTGCAAGAAGTTGTTGTGACTTAAAAGGACATCTTGCGATCACTTTTGTGTGTATGTGTGTGTCTCCGCAGGTTGTGTTTTACTAACTTTTACTCAGCGTATACCCATGCTGTTAGTTGAATACAGCCCATAATAATTGGAGAGGTCCATGCTCCTGTTCAGTACCTGTGTATATGTGTGTTTGAAGGGGGACTTCCATTCACACATCCTGGTGTGGGGCTGTGATGGAAGGGTGCTTTTTTTGAGGGTGTTTTACCCCTGGTAAGTAAGGAAGATTTTGCATTCATACACATGTAGTAGCAGCTCCAGGAGGGAGAAATCCCAAATGGAGACACAGAAGCAGCTTAATCCTGCCCCTTCCCACTGCTTCCCTACTGCAGTTCTTGCCCCTGTGGGCTCCTCCTTCCACCGCAAAGTTCCAGCCGTGTTCATTTGTAAGGGTAAATAAACCATGCTACTTTCCCTCTTTCCCCAATGGAAGTCACGTGAACAGCTGCATGCTCCTTGACCAACGCAAGCTGGACTGAACCAAACTATGCCGCCCAATTCGATGTTGTGTTTCCGAAAGCGGCAAGGTAAGGTTTGCTTGGTTTTGCTTTGTTTCCTAAGGTGTGTTGCAGCATGAAGTGAACTGAGAAACTGATGTCTACTTGTGAGGTGGCACAGAATCAGTGGAGAACTTGGCTTTCTTCATAGCTGGGACACCAGCTTCCTTTCCTTTGCACCCGTTGGACTTCTGCGTCACTCTTCAGGGCGCACATCCCTTGAGCATGGAAAAGAGAGCTGAGCAACTTTGCCGGGCAACCTGACAAAAACGCAATGTCACTGAAATTTAGGAGGTCTTTGAAATTAAGGAGACATTTTTTCTGTCATTCCCCTCATTTTTATTTATCTTATAAGAATACAATAAATCACCATACAGCATTCCACTATGATCAATGTTTTTTATTTTCTTCAAAAGTAAAGCAAAGGACAAGAAATACAGGACATGGGGGGTATTCACAGTGGATTTCTCTACAATTCTTAATGATTTGTCTATAGTTTATCATACCCTATGGGGAGGAGTCAGATGTAAAACCAAATCTGTTTCTTGAACCTCTTCTGTCCAGGTTAAACCCTCTTCCTTTCCTTCTCTATTAGCCCCTTAATTCAACTTTGGCTCTTCTTCACCTCCTCAAGCTGCAGATGTTCCTCATTATATATGCACTGGGAATTTTTTACTGAGTCCCCGTACCCCAAGTCAGGTCTATCTGGGGAGGAGGGTGAGAGAACGCCACCTCAGAAGTTGTTTAGTCCCATTAACCTCTCCCTGCTCCTCAAGTACAACATTCAGATTCTTCTCCACCCACCAAACACCTGCGCAGGCCACATCGGCTGAAACAGAACCAGGAGCATCGCCAATGTCTTCCATACTCTCTCACTTGCCGCTAACCCTTCAACCTTCCTCTTCTTTCTGCAAGGAACCCTCGCTCTCTCCTGCTAGGCTCATGAAGCAGGGCTCCCATCACCATCTATCTGCAAATATGTTTCACCCAGCTATGTGAAACCACAGGGAGGAGAGCCCTTGAGCTCCATGAGCTGCTTTGTGCATGACATTCTCATTGTTTTCTTTTTCTCTCTCCTTTAATTCAGGGGCTCTCCCTAACTCTCCCTGGGGAGGTAGTCCTTTTTAAAAAATAAAATAAAATAAACACCACCGCAATGCACGGTGCAGAAAGGAAAGCACTGGTGGCAGAAGTGCAAGATGCTGTACATCTAATATATACATTCACACACAGAGATAGTCCTAGTCCTAGTCCTTGCCCCCACCCCCAAGAGTTCTCCAATGGAGTCATCAAGGTGGCTTCGATCCTACCAAACCTTTTCTATGTGCCTGGGCCCCTTCGGATTGTCCTCATGCAGCAACAGATGTGGGGGGCCACCACCCCCGAGGCATCCAAGCCAGTTCCCAAAGGAAAGTCGTTGCGCTGGGGAAGGGTCCCGAACGCTCAGCCTCTCTGGGCATCCTGAGACATGGAACGGGATAAGGAGCGGGGCAAGCCTTTCTTGAAGTCGGGGCAGGTGGGCTGGATGACCAGGGGCAGCTCTTTGGTGATCTCGGCCACAGATTTCTTGTCGAGACACACGCCGGCCGCCGGCAAGGACTCCACAGACTCTGAGGGGGTCGGGGTGAGCTCCCTGGCGCTTAGCTTGGCCGGTGTGAAGATGGGCAAGGGCAAAGGCCTCTGGTACGGCAGGTGGTAGGAAGTCAGAGGTTTGCCCAGCAGACCCAAGCGAAGGATGCCCCATGGAGACCTCTGCACTATGACCCGGGCTTCCTGTTGCTGGCGGTAGGTTTCTCTGCGCTGTTTGTCTGCTTCAAACCGAGACCAGCTGCGGAGAGAAGGAGTGGAGAATTAATCACAGATTCACCCCACAGCTCTGCTTCAGGCAGGCGTGCCCAAACTTTTTTTTTTTTAAAAAAACTTTTTATTAAGCAACATAACAAATTATCAAACCATATAATTGCATACATTATTTTTTCCTTTTTCTCTCCCCCCACCCCTCCCTCCCCCTCCCACCAAGGACTTCCCTCAGCTCCTCTCTCTGATTTCTCTGCACATATCATTCTCTGCATGTTATAAAATTATACATATCCTTACCTTATCTATCTATCTATCATGTTATCAACCAATAAATTTGTGTATGTTTATTCAAAACCTGCCAAGGAGTCCAGTTCATTTTGTTGTCTTTTTAGATAATTTGTAAAAAGTTCCCATTCTTCCTTAAAGTCACAGCTGTCCTTGTCCCTCAGTTTGTATGTCAATTTAGCCAACTCTGCATAGCTCATCAGCGGCAAGAGTCTTGATAACACAAGGATGGAAGAATGAGGAAATCCCAAAAAACTTTTTTCAAAGAGGGCCAGATTTGGTGAAGTGAGCATGTGTGAGGGCCAACCAGAGTTGTTGACCTTTTTTTAGGATTGAAGTTCTTGAGCTTTTTGGGGGATTTTACCCCAAGAAAGAAACTTCCACAGGGGAAGGATTAAAATGACTGGCAGGCCAAATTAGGCCCCACAAACGGATTTTGGACATGCCTGCAGCATCTCCAGGTGGGGCTGTGAGAGACTTCTGTCCCATCCCTGGAGAGCCACTGCCAGTCCCTGCATACAGTGCTAAACTAGATGGCCCAATGGGTTTGATTCAGTTTAACGCAGCTTCCTAGGTTCCTATGCTCTTCTTTGCTGATAAGGTTGACAAGCAGAGACTAGGCAGCCATCTGACAGTGATGCCCCAGCTGCATCCGGTGTTATAGATCCCGCACTGAGCAACACCTCCTTCTGTTATTCTATGCACCCCAAAGCCCCCTCTCCCAGCCTTAAAACCCCACACACCTTACCATCCCAGCCCTAGCCTGGCAAATACGATTAGACTGCTTCATACCGAGAGAAATACTTTCTCCCCTGATTTCATACTCATACAAGTGTGATATCCTTGCAAAGGGTTAGAAAGGAAAGGGAAAGATGAACTGGAGGACAGATGTAGCACTCAAAACCAAACCACCACAACTGCTAAAAGCAGACACTCTGCTTTCATTGTCAGAGGTGAGTGATGCAGTGGCCGCATTTGCTGAGGGCACCAAATTATTCAGAGGGGGGGGAGAGCAAACAGCGCCTGGAAATTAGCTCCGAAAGGATCTCTACAAGCTGAGTGAATGGGTAATGAAATGTCTAATGTGCCTCAATGTCATGCACACTGGGGCAAAAAAGCCCCCTAACTTTATACACTGATAAGCCTGAGCTGTCTCCCCCTGCCCTTCCTCTTTGACATGTCTGGCACCTCCAAGACTTGACTGTATCATAGAACCATAGAGCTGGCAGGGACCCCAAGAGCAATGCATGTTTAACCTCTCCCAATACTTGGCTTTATCTAGGCTTCCTTGGGAGGACCCAGCCAGTAGACTTCTGTAACAAATACAAAGCCGCCTGGCTGGATTATAACAGTTTGGACCAAGCCTATCATCCCCACCAGACCCAAGCCCAACACTCACCCTTCCTCAGCCCTAGCGGTGAGTGAGAGGTCCTTCCATTCTGCACTGAAAGATTCCTTCCGGGATGTGTCTCTCTCGGATACCTGGCAGCTCAGCTCAGCTGCGGCCAGGTTCCCTGAGCTGCGAAGGACCACGCTCTTTCCGTGCATTGTTGCGTCTGGGCTTCTGCTCGAACTAGGATGCGTTCTCGGAGTCTCCCTTCGGTCTAGTCTATTGTCCCTGCTGCGGGTGATTTATATAGGTTTCCTGAATGCCGATTCCAGAGGGGTTGGCATTCAGAGCTATATTGGTCTTGCAAAGTCACCGGTGGAGCATTCTGATACCGGACACCTCCCCTCCCTTCCCCCTGGGTGCGTTTGCTACTGGAAACCAAATGTGTGACGTGACAATATTTTTAATACATTTTTAACCCTGTCATTTCCTGGCAGCAACTTGTGGCTCTCGACAGGTCGTTTCATTAATTTAGCCCGGAAGATCAAAACACGCACTATTCTGAGACGGGAGCTGGAGAGACGCTATAGAAATAATGTTTGTTGCCATTTAATTTGGTGCTTCCAATCTGGGCCCACTGGAAGCCAAGAGACGAGGGCTTCTTTTGATTCTCAAGAGGGATACCGGGTCGTTGCCTAGAGAAATATCTCTTTCAATTGCTGAGGCTCAGCACCACAAACATATGAGGCACTCTCCCTTTGCGGTTTCCAACAACGGGTCTGTCACTGTGAGAACAGGATGCTGGACTAGATGGGCCGTTGGCCTGATCCTGCAAGCTCTCCTTATGTTCTTATGACTGCTATTTGGAAGCATTACTGTCTCTAACTGGGGAGGCAGGTCATAGCGACAGCTTTCGATAGCCCTCTCCTCCATGAATTTGCCTAATCCTCTTTTAAAGCTGGTGGCCGTCTCTGGCTCCTCCAAATATTGAAGCCATGGCAGTATTTGACAATCAGCACACAGCGGTATATGCAGTGGTTAATGCAGCATGACACTGTGGAATAGAAGTCGATATTTAGTTTTTGACAACTTATGGGTGCCCATATTCGTCACCTGTCCAAAGAACCAAGTCACCAATGTCTAATGCAGTGGGAAGTTCACAATTCCTCAGTGGCAAGAGGAGCATGTGTGGCATTGCCCTCTAACAATATGGATGCCCTAAGGAAAAGTGAGACGTTCCAGGATCCATTCAGAAACTGGGGTGGATTCTGTAAATCCAGGACTGTCTCTGGAAAATGTGGACACTTGAAAGGTCTGAGATCTGGATTCTAATCTTTGATCAGCAGTGGATTTTACTTCCCTTGTATCATCTGTAAAATGGGAATCACTTCAAGGGTAAGTAGTGATTTCGAAGGAGGTGGAGCATTTCATGTGAAATCTAGTTGATTACTAGGGAAAATGCAAATGTTTAATCTCCCCGCTTTCTCTTGATCACTCTTCATCTCAGATGGGAAGGTTTTTTGAGAAAATACTTGGTTGCTGGAAGAAGACTGCAGTGACATGTGGCCTCATCCATGTTGATAATGAGAACGCTTACCGTTATGATCTCATGTGCTGCAGGGATACTAATTTCTGTAATGTACATGACCCTGTATATGATCTCATATGTTCCTACGATGTCACTATGCAGACATGAAATCTCAGCAGAATTTCTGGAACTTTCTGGAGAATGAAACGAACTTAGGTGTCCTGCCTCTGACGAAGAGAAGTTACGAGCAAGGGGATGCGATTCAGAAAGGCATTTGGTGATGGATGGGTGGAAGGGTTACGGGATTCACTGGCTGGAGAGGTTTGCACTGAGCCAGCACAGCTGAGTAACGACGCGTCTGGGGGATGAAGTCATTGGGAAAGAAAGATCTTTCCACCCACTCATTCCCCCTCCCCTCACTACCCCACTCTGGTTTCAGGAGGACCAACAGCCCTCCCTCCTTCCCTTCTTCTCTCTCGCACAGACACAGTGCCAGGTTCAAAGGCACTTTCGATCAGCCCCAGAGACAGAATGTCAAAACTTTGGCATAACGGGGAGAAAATGTCCTGAGTGGATTGAGCTGTCTCCTCCTACAGGGTGAGGTGGGGACAGGGGGCAACGTGACAAGCTGACTGGGCAAAAAAGTCACTCAGTAAGGAGTGTTGTGGGCAGAGAGGGCAGGACTCCTGACACACATGTCTCTCTGTGTGTGCAAGAGATTGCGGGAGGCATTGGTTGGAGGGAAGGCAGAGGGTGGCAATGAGAGAAGGAAAACCAATGAGTGGTGTGTCAGGCCTTGACCAGGCAAGAGGACTGGGCCCAAATCTTGGTACGAAGGTCACTTGAGGCCAAGTCATCCTCTCACAACCTAGCCTGCCACACAGGGTCATTGTGAGGACAAACGGTTAGAAGCATAGGCATGCATACCCTCCAACATTTCTCTCATGAAAACAGGGGCGCCCTATTCCATAACAACAACAATAACAATAATTTTACTATTTAAACCCCACCCATCTGACTGCTTTTGAATTATGGTGCTGGAGGAGACTCTTGAGAGTCCCATGGACTGCAAGAAGATCAAACCTATCCATTCTTAAGGAAATCAGCCCTGAGTGCTCACTGGAAGGACAGATTGTGAAGCCGAGGCTCCAATACTTTGGCCACCTCATGAGAAGAGAAGACTCCCTGGAAAAGACCCTGATGTTGGGAAAGATGGAGGGCACAAGGAGAAGGGGACGAGAGAGGACGAGATGGTTGGACAGTGTTCTCGAAGCTACCAGCATGAGTTTGACCAAACTGTGGGAGGCAGTGGAAGACAGAAGTGCCTGGCATGCTCTGGTCCAGGGGGTCACGAAGAGTAGGACAAGACTAAATGACTAAACAACAACAACAACATCTGACTGCGTTGCCCCAGCCACTCTGGGCAGCTTCCAACATATACAAAAACATAATAAAACATTAAACATTTTTAATTTTTTTAAAAGCCCTCCTCTATACAGGATTGCCATCAGACGGCTCAGGAGTCAGATAACTCCATACCCTCCAATATTTCTCTGATGAAAATAGGGACGTCCTAAGGAAAAGCGAGGCATTCCGGGATCAAATCAGAAAAGGGGGCAGCTTCTATCAATCCAGGACTGTCCTTGGAAAATAGGGTCTGTGTATGCCATCCCAGGCTCCTTGGGGGGAAAGATGGGGTAACAACGTGAAAAGCAAAAAGAACCACATTCATACCATACATTCAAAGCACCATGTGCCACTGTAAACAGTCATGGCTTCTCCCCCAAAATTCTGGGAGCTGGAATTTGTTAAGGGAGCTGAGAGTTGCTAAGAGAACTCTATTCCCTTCATGGAGTTACAAATCTCAGAGTTCTCTGAGAAGAGGGCTTAATAGTTAAAACCACTAGACAGTCTCCTCTGTTGTAGAAGGAGTGGGGTGATTCGCAGGCCCCCCTGCCTCTTGCATGGAAGGGGGAGCTGTCTAACCTTCTGCCAGCGGGGCTCTTCCCTGACAAATGACATAGACTCCCCCTCCCAGCCCATCCTAGTTCCTGACAGTAATTTGGTTATAGTGGATGAACAACTTCAATAAAGTGTTCTTTCAATAGAGTTATTAAACGACTATCCAGTGCGAGATAAAGCAATCTGTTCCCTTGCCCCCAGCGTTGCCAGGACCTCCATCAAGCTCCTGGAAAGGTCTTCTCAATTACTCCACGGCGAGCGGAAGAGTGTGCGAGAGAAATGGCCCCAATTTAGACAGGCCCCGCAGGCTGATCCTGATGGTATCAGCCCAAAGTACTTGGGACTAATTGCATTCGGTCAGCCTGGGCTATAAAGCCACTCACCAAGAGCCGGTTGCGTGAGCCGGACACAGCCAAGCATTTCCCCAGCCATGAGCGCCAATGGTATCGCGTCTGTGGCCGAAAGCTACCAGAAGTTCAACCCTCGGGCCTATCTGCAAAACAACTACATGCCACCCCGTGCCAACTTCACGAGCGAAGAGTTTGCAGTGCCCTGGAAACTTCGCTGCCTGGCAGATGCCTTTGCCACGGGTAGGTAGACCTGTAATTGTTTTCCTTAGCAAACCTGGGTTTCAAAGGTGATCTCCCTTTGTCTCGTTTGAAAATCTTCTGCCTTGCCTCTTGACAGGGCCGGCCCACCCATGAGGCAAGGTGAGACGCCCGCCTCAAGCGGCAGGATTCACAGGGGGAGCAGATCCCAACGCAAACCTTTATTCTTCCCTTGTTCCTGATGTAGATCTTCATTCCCCTCTTTCTTCCCTTGCTGGGAGGCAGGCACCATTTAGTGGTTCGGCCTCAGGTGCCAATATGTCTTGGGCAGGCCATGCCTCTGGGTCATTTTTACCTTTTCCTTGACAACGTCACCATCCATCAGAAGTAAGCTTTCCAAATGCGGAGCTGTCTAAATTTGAAAAAAGTGCATTGCAAAAAGAGAGAGCGCTCCTTTGTAAACTTGGAGGGTGGGAAGTAAAATGCTTTGCAAAACCTGAACTATGACCTTCCAGGACCTCAGCATCTTTCTAACATTAATTAATTAAATAATTAACTAACTAACTAACTAACTAACTAACATTAAATAGTTAGCTGAACCCAAGCAACTGACTTAGATTGGGCGAGATTTTGGCCTTGTAAGAAGCTCCATTAATGTGTGGCCCCAAAATTTTGCTTTCCCCTGAAACCAATGCCAAAGTTTAGTGCTAGTTTAGTGCCATTTTGAGTTCCAGCATCCTTAGGATTCTTTAAATGCTCTTTAGATGGTGCACATGCAGCCCAAGTCACTCATTTTTTTTAACCATCGCCAGAGGCTATCAACCACAGAAGTGATCGCAGGTGTAAGTCTTTGCTCCATTAGCTTGCTTAGCATAGGACTAGACAGGCCAGCTTTCTGGTCTGGTGTTTTATTTTCATATTGATAGTGATTACAATTTCTCCCTTAAAAAAATACTTCTCTTAAATAAATTTCTTAATTGGATTTCTGAGCTGTGCCTGTTTCTAGAGCCCTGAAACTTTGCACCAAATACTGAGGATTGTAGCCAATGCTAGTCTTAGTCAGAGTTAAGGGACATGACTAATCCAGGTTCATGAATTTGAGCAGGTCTTCTCCGAATAGATCTTCGTTGAATACAATCCTGATGCTCTGGCAATCTTACAGACCGATATATTAGTTGCAATCTGCTAGTCCGTACGGTTTGTAATTAATAACCCCTTTACCTTTTCATCTGCTGGCAAATAAACCAAACAGGACTCAAGAAGCAGGAGGTAAACTGAGCTGCTGGGGTGGGGTCTGCCTATAAGATCTTTGCTCTGTGCAGCTTGGCGCTTAAGTTTAGGAAATGTGGCGACTTGCAAATTAACTGAGTTTTCTTGCAAAGTTTGCAGAGCGGCTGAGCCATCTCACAAAGCAGGCTGCTTTGATAGACTGTGATAGATTCCTGCTGTGATCTACTGTGGTAGGTTCCTGCCATGGGACTTTGCAAGAGCTCCATTAACATGTGGCCCTGAAATTTCAGGTCCCCCCTTCCAAATAAAACCCACAACTGATGCCAAAGTTACTGTAAGTGCTAATTGGACAAGGTTGGATTTGGGGGTGGGCATTAACTTGTGGCCTCAATTTGCTGTGTCAATTACTTAGTTTGGGGGTGGCACAAAAAGTGTAGTTCTGTGTGTACAGTTCCCAGGAGCCTTTTGGTGGCAAGGTGTGTGTGTGTGTGTGTGTGTGTGTGTGTGTGTGTGTGTGTGTGTGTGTATTCTTAAATGAATGTACACAGCCAAAGTAGGAGACCACACTGCCACATTTTATCCAGCTTAGAAGGTTCTTTTTATCATATGTGGTGGCCTTGTAGTAAGGTTAAAGCTTACTGGGAAATGATACATAATATAATGAAAATGATTTTTAAAATAACCTTTGTAAAAACAAAAAACAAAACCAGAAACTTTTCTTTTAGGAATTGTAGGGACAGAACTACCTAAAATGTATTGAAACTTATTCAGGTATGCTACTACAGTGGCAAGTATGTTACTTGCCCCAAAATGGAAAAAAGCAGAAGTCCCAGTAAAGGAAGAATGGATGCAAAAACTTGTGGAATATGCAGAAACGGGGAAACTTACCGGAAGAATACGAAATCAAGATAACATTTTATATATATATATAAAATAATGGAAATGGTTTATTGACTATTTACAGATAAATTATAAACGGATAAAAACATGGGCAGGATTATTGGAATAACCTGCAGTTTTATAAGAGTATATATTTAAAGAAGATGAATAAATGAGCAAATTAAGTGAATTTGGATATGCAGAAGATATTAAAAACTAATTTAAGGAACTGCAGAAAGAGGGGGAAGGAAGCCAAGTTTTGAAATATCAAAATGAATGTAAAATTAGTGAAATGTATAAATAAGAAAGAGAGAGAGAGAGAGAGAGAGAGAAAGAAAGAAAGAAAGAAAGAAAGAAAGAAAGAAAGAAAGAAAGAAAGAAAGAAAGAAAGACATTTTATCTAGCTCAATCAGTGAGATCATGAGTGTGAGAAGGGCAACTGACCAACGAGAGGGGAGGATCCTTATGGGCAGGCGGATCCCGGAGGAAGAGGGGACTGAGTCACTTCTACAAGGTGTGAAGGAGGACCCAGATGCCTAGGCTTCTCTTGCCAGACAGCGTGTTGCGATGTGGAGTCAAAGGGATGCTAGTTTGGTAGGTGGCTTGCGAGACATCACAATATGGAACCTGCTCTTCCGGCTATGTGGAAGACTTAAAATGTCATGCATGAGCAGATTCTTACAGCTCGGCTGGCTTGGAAAGATCCAGAAAACAGGACCATCTTTCGCGCTGCCCCTCGTTTCTCCAGGCCTTGATTGGCTGGGAGCTTCTATCTGACTTTCCCTTGGGCATTTTAACCGTCAGCGATAAGGTGACCAAATGCAATACAACACAAGCCTCTTGTGCCTGTGATATTTTATTAGAAGCGGCAATTCTGGCAGGTGCTGTTTTTCCTATATCTCCTGAACTACTGTATCACAACTGGAGGGGGTTGGAGGATGGATGGCGGCTAATGGATTGAAGTTGAATCCTGACAAGACAAGACAAGACAAGACAAGACAGGACAGAAGTACTGTTTTTGGGGGACAGGGGGCGGGCTGGTGTGGAGGACTCCCTGGTCCTGAATGGGGTAACTGTGCCCCTGAAGGACCAGGTGTGCAGCCTGGGAGTCATTTTGGACTCAGAGCTGTCCATGGAGGCGCAGGTCAATTCTGTATCCAGGGCAGCTGTCTACCAACTCCACCTGGTACGCAGGCTGAGACCCTACCTGCCCGTGGACTGTCTCGCCAGAGTGGTGCATGCTCTAGTTATCTCCCGCTTGGACTACTGCAATGCGCTCTACGTGGGGCTACCTTTGAAGGTGACTCGGAAACTAAAACTAATCCAGAATGCGGCAGCCAGACTGGTGACTGGGAGCAGCCGCCGAGACCATATAACGCCGGTCTTGAAAGACCTACATTGGCTCCCAGTACGTTTCCGAGCACAATTCAAAGTGCTGGTGTTGACCTTTAAAGCCCTAAATGGCCTCGGCCCAGTATGTATACCTGAAGGAGCGTCTCCACCCCCATCGTTCTGCCCGGACACTGAGGTCCAGTGCCGAGGGCCTTCTGGCGGTTCCCTCATTGCGAGAAGCAAAGCTACAGGGAACCAGGCAGAGGGCCTTCTCGGTAGTGGCGCCCGCCCTGTGGAACGCCCTCCCATCAGATGTCAAAGCGATAAACAACTACCTGACATTCAGAAGACATCTTAAGGCAGCCCTGTTCAGGGAAGTTTTTAATGTGTGATATTTTAGTGTTTTTTGGTTTCTATGAAGCAGCCCAGAGTGGCTGGGGAAACCCAGCCAGATGGGCGGGATACAAATAAATTATTATTATTATTATTATTATTATTATTATTATTATTATTATTATTACAAGTACTGGATCCTGCTTCCCTCTCAATATAATTTCGGTGGGAAATCTTCCAGTGAGCTGTACCTCCATGGGATCAAATCTGTTGGGGTTGGGGAGTGGGAGAAGGGGAGTATTTGCAGTAGGCTTCTCCATTACATTTTCCCACACAAACAGAAAAGGGAACCAAGTAGCCTAGATTCTAGGTTTCTCCTCAAGATACGACTTTAGCCATTTGACTTCCACCCTTCACCTTATGAGAAGGTCATTTCTGGGCAGAAAATTCGGGGCCAGGGTATTGAATCCCCTTTTATGATTGTATTTGGGAAAGACTTGCACTCCCCCTCCACCCTCATTATGAATACAGATTTATTTATTTTCTAAGAGGTTTCCAGTATTTTATGTACCGTATTTTTTGCTCTATAAGACTCACTTTTTCCCTCCTAAAGAGTAAGGGGAAATGTGTGTGCGTCTTATGGAGTGAATGCAGGCTGCGCAGCTATCCCAGAAGCCAGAACAGCAAGAGGGATTCCTGCTTTCACTGCGCAGTGATCCCTCTTGCTGTTCTGGCTTCTGAAATTCATATTTTTTTTTTCTTGTTTTCCTCCTCCAAAAACTAGGTGCGTCTTGTGGTCTGGTGCGTCTTATAGAGCGAAAAATACGGTAATTGTTTATCGCCAGAGATGAGTGCACCTTAGTTCTTTATTCTCACTCCTTGCAGGGGAAATCTGCGGCCGCACCCTTATTGATATTGGCACAGGCCCCACCATTTATCAGCTCCTCAGTGCCTGCGACTACTTTGAGGAGATAGTGGCCACAGACTACCTGGAAGTGAATCGGGCCGAGATACAGAACTGGGTGCTCGGTGAAGACTCCAGCTGCTTTGACTGGTCCCCTTACATCCAGTATACTTGTAAGATAGAAGGCAATGGGTAAGAAATAAATGCAGAAGGGAGGGGCACGGCTTCCCAAGGAATAAGCCTGGGGATGCAATCATGGTTACCTGTGATCTACCATGCCTTACTGGCTGCTAGCGCTGTGGTCTAAACCACTGAGCCTCTTGGGCTTGCAGATCAGAAGCTCGATGGTTCAAATCCGCGCAACAGAGTGAGCTCCTGTTGCTCTGTCCCAGCTCCTGCCAATCTAGCAGTTCGAAAGCACGCCAGTGCAAGTAGATAAAGAGGTACTGGCTGTGCAGTGTGCAGGTGACAAAAGCTTATCAGAGGGATGGGAAACCTATGGCCATCTAAGTATACCCATTACAAAGCATCTTTTTATAATATACTGAGGTAAAACACCTACAATATATGATTACTGCGGCAAGACTGCTATATGCACAAAGATGGAAAAGCACAGCCTTACCCACTATAGAAGAATGGTTGATAAAATTATTGGACTTGGCTGAGACGGCTAACATGTTTAATTAGAGAAAAATCATTTACCAACATTTGTTGAGGATTGGAAATTTCTTATGGACTTTTTGCGTGAAAGAGAAAATGAGCTTGTAATATCTGGATTTGAAGATTGAAAAAATGCTGGTTTATAGAGGATAGAATGGTTGGATCTTAAAGAATAAATATCATATGTAGCTGCAGAGAGCTGGAAGTCCTTTTATTTTATCTTTCTTCACCCTCCCCCCTTCTATTCATTTTCTCTTTCTTTTCCCTTCTTTAGGGACTTTTAGAAGACATCTGGAGTTTTTAATGTGTGATGTTTTACTGTGGTTTTATGATTTGTTTTGAAAGCCTCCCGGAGTGGCTGGGGCAAGCTAGTCAGATGGGAGGCATATAAATAACAAATGATTATTTATTTAGGGAACCATGGAAGGAAAAAGAGCAAAAGCTGAAGAAGAAACTCAGAAGGATCCTTCCCATCGATGTCCACCAGGCCAAACCTCTAGGTTCCTCTCTCAGCCAGCCAGCCGATGCTTTGGTCTCGGCTTTCTGCCTGGAAGCCGTGAGCCCTGACCGGCCGAGTTTTGACCGGGCCTTGCGGAACGTCACAACGCTTCTCAAGCCTGGTGGCCACTTCCTCATGATCGGGGCTTTGGACGAGTCCTTCTATTTGGCTGGAGAAGCCAAGCTGTCGGTTGTGCCCGTCAGCGAGGCAGATGTCAAGGAATCCTTCGCCAAGAGCGGCTATCGCACCCGCAGCTTCCGCTCCTACGTTATGCCGCCGAGCCTGAAGATTGGCGTGGATGACGTGCAAGGGATCTTCTTCATCCATGCGCAGAAAACAGCCTGATCCCGGCTCGCCTAGCAGAAACACACAAGGCCCTTGCCCCCTAAAACCCAGCTTATTGCATGCTGCTCCTGTTCTTTTCTGTATTGCTGCTCCTGTGCTGATAACTGATCCTCCGTTCTGTGAGTGCAAATAAGTGTGTGTTCATGTCCACACCACACATTTAACACGTTTAAAGCATATGGCTTTCCCCTGAACTGTAGTTTATCCCTCACAGATCTAGAGTTCCCAGCACCCTTAACAAACTACAGTTTGCAGAATTCTTTGGGAGGAAGCCAAATGCTTAAAATGTTTTCTTGCATCGTTCACACAGATCAAAATGTCAGCCTGTTGTCCCCCCCCCTTAATCCAGATTTACTATTTCTGTGGAAAATCTAGTGCTGAAATCTAAACAAAAATCCTGTTGCTGACAGCCCTTTCGTGACATCTGAATGACCTGTTTGCAATATCAAGTCCCCCCCCCCATTTATTGTAAAGTGCTTGACGTTTCTTGTAAACTACTTAGAGGTTTTACTACGATTAAGTGGTATATAAATTTTGTTATGAAATAAATCTGGAAGTACCTTTCCTTGGTACACGTTCCTTAGGACATGAAGCAGGATGGAGGTTTCCCAAATGTTGACCTTTTTACTTTCCATATTGACTCTTCTGCCAAGGTATCCTAGCACGTTGCAGAAGATTCTGAGGTATGGCCTGTGGTAGGCTCTCGTCTTCCTGTGTGAGGCACTGGCCAGGCCTCTTGGGCTTCAGAAAGTGCAACCCAGAATAGAGCCTTCAGTCCCCTGTATTCCCTGCTCATTGCAGGAGAAAATCAGTAGTATGGTACAGGCAAAACCTCTATTTCAAGTAAGCTTTGCTGCCATTATTATTCCCTTTCCTGCCAATGTTCAGGCAGAAGGTCTTGTTGCTTGTGTAGGTAAAAAGCACCACTCACACACAAGAGGGAGGTACCAGAAGGCTTGAGGGAACCTTAAGTTTTGGGTAGAAGCACAAAAGTAAATAAATCACTGCACATATTTGTCAGGGACAAGGGTTGTAGTCAGGAAATCCTAACATGTTGGTTTTCAGTGTGCAATGTTTCGTAATGGAGCAGCATTTTGTAATATGAGCCCTCCGCTCGCCCAGTACAACCCAGACACTGGTTTATTACCGTACCTGTTTGCGACACAAAGGCAGAAATCTAAGAGGGAAATCTCCTCTTGCTGAGGAGAACATGTCGCTAGAGTCTGAATTAGGCGGTGGCAGTCCAGAGATTTAAAAAAACAACAACGGAGGCACCCGAGGACAAAATTAAGTGCTTCACCAGACGTGTTTCGATTTCTTATTTAAATAGCAGCTGCTGGTGGGCGGATATCAGATTGGGATGTTGTTGTTTTAAAAACCCTTCCTTCTGTGGCACAGTCCAGGTTAAGGGGATGTTCACAATACCACATACCAGTGTGCTCCCACTGCTAGGTTTTTAGCTTTCACACAACGCTAGCCGCATTCGAGATCAAGCCAGTGGTTTTCCTCACAAACACTGCTATCTGATGCATCCCCCCCACCAATCCAATTAGAAAACTGAATGCGGAATAAGCGATAATATGAACATTGGAGGCAGCTGTCACACGTGCAGATGAGCACAAATACTCCATTAATGTTCCAAGGGGAAGTGACAGGGCCAGGAAACCCAAAAAGGTTCTGTGCATCAGGCAAAGACACCAACTTCCAAAGGAGGCTAGACATTTTTTTTAATTCCAGCAGGCATGGTAATCAAATTTTGACTTCATAGTCTTAACTCGTTTTTACTTGTTGCCTTGTATCCTTGAGATGGCTGTAGCTAAGTGGCATATAAATTGTTTAAACAAACAAAATTAATAAAATGCACCCTTAACAACAAGAAGAATATTCCGTTTGCAAAATGTATCTCTGCTCGCCAAGAACATGGGTGAGCTTTCAGGCACAGAGGTAGGAACGTAGGAGGGGGCCTCCTACGAAGTCCAGACTTAGGCAGCTCAATATCAAGTCCATTTAGCCCGGGATAATATGTCCTGACTGACAAAAGGAGTCACCATAGGGACTTCCAATTCTTAGGGGCCGAGGTCCCTTTGGCTCCCCCTCAATAAAACATTTGAGGGGGCCAGCCCCCTCTTCCCAAAGTTGATGGGCACTGCCATTCAAATGGTGTGCATGTGCTGCATCATGTGAGCAATTATGTGGGGTGGGGCTTACCTGGGCACCCCCAATATTTTATTCAAGTTGGCACGCCTGCAAGTCACCAGCCATCATGAACTGCTAACCCTAATAGCTGGGTCCTCCCTCCACTGTTAGAGGCAGTAATGATCCTGTAGTTGCTGGAAACCACAGGAGCGGGGAGGGGTCTTCTGTTCATGTCCTGCTTGCTGGTTTCCCTCAAGTACCTGGATGCTGGACTGGACGGGCCTTTGGCCTGGTCCACGAGGGCTCTTTTTATTTCATTTATTCCCTCGTACATTTTTATTCATTTTCCACACAATTTAACAAATTCAATTCCGTTTCTGCACAATGTTCCCTTAGCATTTTGACTTCCCACCCTTACCTCTGTGATGTTTCTGTTCAAATCCTTTTATCTACTGCCTTAAATGTAATAAATTATTTCTATAGCACAGGGGTCAGCAAAGCTTTTCAGCAGGGGGCCGGTCCCCTGTCCCTCAGACCTTGTGGGGGGGGCGGAAAATATTTTGAAGGGAAAAAATGAAGGAATTCCTATGCCCCACAAATAACCCAGAGGTGCATTTTAAATAAAAGGACACATTCTACTCATGTAAAAACACGCTGATTCCTGGACCGTCTGCGGGCCGGATTTAGAAGGTGATTGGGCTAGATCCGGCCCCCGGGCCTTAGTTTGCCTACCCATGCTATAGCATATGTCCCATGTTACAGTCTTTTATCATTCTCACTCCTTGGCTTATATTTTCCAGTTCTGCCTGCGATTTAATTGAACTATAATGTTTTCTCAGATAATCAAAAAAAGGGGGGTCTCCACTATTCCGCAAACATTTCATCTTTTTTGGCCTCTCGATTTTGTCACCAGTTTCGCCATCTCCATATAGTCCAAGAGTTTTAAAGTCCACTCCTCTATTGTTGGAACTTCTTATTCCTTCCATTTCTGCGCGTACAGAATTCTGGCTGCGGTGGTAGCTTTTGGGGGGACTTCTGCCCCTATTATCCCCCCCCAAAAAAAATGCTTCAGGCTTTTTTTGGGAAATGACTATTTGGCTCTATTTCCTCAAGCCCTCCCCCGGCAACAGCATGTGTTCTGTCCTGCCACTGAGCTACAGGCCCTCCACCAAGGATCCACATGGGCACTTTTCCTAAAGGGAGGGTGCAAAGCAGCCCTTGAATGCTCTCTGACCTTCAGCAGAAGCGCAGCGGTGGCCTTTGACGACAAGCTCCAGCAGGTCACCTTCACCCACCCGTTTCCGAGCTCCGGGCCAAAAGGGCGGGCAGAATGTATAGTTCTTTGAAAGCGGCCTGGGCTTTCAAAGGGGAAGAAGTGCCCTTTTCATGGCAGCAGGAGGATTATTGTTAATCCTGCACACACATCGAGCCAGAAGGTAGATACTATATAAAAATCCAGCATGGCACAAATACAGCTGGTCAGCAGAGCCCAAAACAACTGGCACCTGGGTGGTGAAGAGGGCAGAAGGCAGGCTGCCCCCCTCCTGCTTTTAGTGACTTGCAGAAGATCTGGCTTCCAACCTGGGCTTGGTTGATTCTTCTAGCTCAGCCAGCTTCCCTTGCCGAACAGTGCTCTCAAGTGGTGGCAATAATAATAATAATAATAATAATAATAATAATAATAATAATAATTTAATACCCTGCCCATCTGGCTAGGTTTCCCCAGCCACTCTGGGCAGCTCCCAACAGAGTATTAAAAACACGTCAGTAAGAGATGTTCAACATTGAACAGATTCCCACGAGAGGTGGTGAACTCCCCTTAAAGGTACCCCTGACTGCTAGATCCCGTCATGGACGACTCTGGGGTTGCGGCGCTTATCTCGCTCTATAGACTGAGGGAGCCGGTGTTTGTCCGCAGCTTCCGGGTCATGTGGCCAGCAGGACTAAGCCGCTTCTGGCGAACCAGAGCAGCACAGGGAAACACCGTTTACCTTCCCGCTGGAGTGGTCCCTATTTATCTACTTGCACTTTGACATGCTTTCAAACTGCTAGGTGGGCAGGAGCAGGGACTGAACAATGGGTGCTCACCCCGTCGTGGGGATTCGAACCACCGACTTTCTGATCGGCAAGCCCTGTGGTCTAAACCACAGAGCCACCCGCGTCCCTGAACTCCCCTTACTTTGCCGGTTTTTAAGCAGAGGTTGAATGGCTGCCTGTCATGTATGTTCTAGTTTAGATTCCTGCATTGCAGAGGGTTGGACTAGATGACCCTTGGGGACCACTCTAAAGTTTCTGACCACTCTGAGATTCTATTAAATGTACCTTCCAAGGCACCAGCCAAGCCACCACTGGCCTCCATTGCCACCTGGTGGCTGATTAGAGTCATAGAACACCTGACATCAGCAAGCCACCCGGTCTTCTCCTTTATTACTTTGGTTCTTCTCGTCTTGGGTCACTTTCTGAAGAACCCTTTGCAGTCTTGGCTTCCTCCTGCTGCACTGTCTCTGTCTCTCTTGTTCTGGCAGGAAATGCTTAAGTGTTCATGCACACCTTGCTGAAAGTGCTGCAACTCGACGCCTGGAGTGGTGCCAAGTTTGATGCCATTTCAGGGCTGCAGAGGTGTGTCATTAGGATGACTCATGGGGAACTTGCCCACCCACCCCCAAAATCTCTGGGAAGGTTCACAAAACCAGTTGGCTTTGCCAGAAATATTGAGGCAGCTTATCTGCAGCCCCACCTTAAAAGGGAATCTTCTGCAACGTCAAGTCTTTCCAAAAGACAAAAAAGGAGATAGGCTCACACCAAATGAACAGAGGAGATCTCAAGGCTGAGATCTCTGCCCCAGAATTCATAGGGGGCGAAATGGCCTCCAGGAATGGCTGTTTGCCACTGTAATCTAAGATGGAACCATGATGCATTTCAGAGATGCTGGAGACACACTTAACCTTTACAGTTGTACCTTGATTGTCGAATGCCTTGGTACTCGGACGTTTTGGCTCCCGAACGCCACAAACCCAGAAGTTAACTGTTCTGGTTTGTGAATGTTCTTTGGAACCCGAACATCTGACGAGGCTTCCACGGCTTCTGATTGGCTGCAGGAGCTTCCTGCAGCCAATCAGAAGCTGCATGTTGGTTTTGGAAGTCGAACGGACTTCTGGAATGGATTCTGTTCGACTTCCAAGGTACCACTGTACTTGTAAGCATCCCAAGGTTAGTAGACTAGATGCAACTTAGGTGCACAAGACAAGTCTTCTCTCTCTCTCTCTCTCTCTCTCTCATACCCCACTGCAGTCTGTGTCTATTTTAAAAACAGAGCAGATGTGTCAAAGGAAAGGAGAAATGCCATTTATTTCCCCCATGAATCACATATCAGCTTGAACAGACGAATACAGCTTCCACAGACTGGAAGGAATAGTCTTCAGGATGAAAAATTTCAGAGATTCACCCCAATTGGTTTTTTAAAAGAAGTCTTTTAAATATACATTTTTCCATTCTGCTCAGACTTAATATGAGACAAGGCCCAACCCCTGGTTTTTAATGCCAGGACTCGGCTCTGAAAAAATAAGAATGAACCGAGGTGCATCTGAGCCCGTACAGAGAGCTCACACCACCAAGGAGTATGTGCACAAAGCTTTGAGGTCAGAGGGAAAATCTTCTAGGCAGGTTGAGCCCAGCCCCATTTTTCCTCCTAGAAGTCACCGCAACCTGGAATCTTAGTTCTTGTTTTTATCACGACAGGGAAGTTGTGGGGAAGTAGGGTTCGCAGAGCAGTGTTACCTGATGGGCTGGCAAAGAACAAAAGGCAACCTGTCAATGAAACAGCATGTCAGGACTGCTTCTCTGAAACAGTTGACATTTCAATTTCACCCATGGCACATGACAAAGAAGGCTTCTGAAAATTCTGCATCAAGAAGCATTGTCCATGCTGCTTTCGGAAGTCCACTTAGCAAAAGCATATTAGACCAAGAGATCTAACACCATAGAGCTAATCAGGACGGGATAATAAAAACAAATGTTTAAAAATGAATCGACCAGGACAAGCCACGAGCAAAATCTCCCCAGAGAAGCATGAAAAGACTTGGGAAGGAAGTGTGAGGAACTTGAGTGCAAGTTTCAGGAGAGGCAAGATGTATATCCTGATACATCCAGGAGAAAGGCAGTCAGTCAGTTTAGGACACCATGTCAGCAGAACCCACACGTGGATGCTGGGGAAGTAAGAGGGCAGAACCAGGAAGTGCAAATTGCCGCCAGTGCTCAGAACACAGCACCCTCCTGCTGGAAACGAACCAATGGATGTCTTCCATCAAGACCAGTGGTGTTCTCCAAGCTGTGTTCCACCAGCCCCTTCAGTCTATTTTAATGATGGAGTTGGCCTTCAAAAGATAGAGGCTGTCGTCGACGAGGAAACTGCAAGGAGAGGAAAGAGAAAGTTGCTGAATTGACTGGCGAGTGAAGGGATGGATTGAGCTACCCAATATGCCTAGAACTAGAATGTGCCCGTCTTTCAACCTGTAGAACTTGCCTTAGGTGAGGCCTTCCTGGTGATGTATGCAAGTCTACAGAAATAGCAGCTACGTGAACCCCAAGGAAGATGCAGCACCCATACTGCCCTCCCTCAAATCTAAGGTCCACACCTGAAGTCCTGCTTGCATACCCCAATGGTGGAATTGATTAGAGCTGGTGAGCACATGAAACAGGTCCTTCCTGGTGGTGGCCCTGCAGTTGTGGAACCCTCTTCCAGTCAACATTCATCTGGCTCCTTCAGTTTGTGCATTCAAGGAGGCCTTTAAATCTCACTTTTTCCCTACTGAATTTCCTAAATATAATTTTGGTGATCTAATTCAGTATCTCCCATTTTTCTATTGGTTTATATTGGTTTATATAGGTCTGCCTAAGGTTCCTGTTCTTTTTTGCTTCCCTGAGCGCTGAAATGAAGGAATACACTTTATGCTCCAGGGAAATGGCTGCTTGTAGCCTCATTTCACGAAAGTATATTAAACACATTACACAGGACTGGCTACAGGCCGCAGATGCCAACAAGTTCTAGCTTGTCGGATTGTGTGTGTTCTAGATCAGTGGTCCCCAGTTGGTAGTCTGCAGACCCCAAGGGTTCTGCATAACTCACCGGGGTCCATGGCATCATTCACATAACAAAAACTACCATAAAGATATTTAACTTTTCAAAAGTAAGGGGCCCATGGTTTGGCTTTTGAAATTTTGGTATTAAGGAACCACTGCTGTAGATCATATGCCTCCTCCATGAGAGTTTTGGTTGCAACAAGAGAACAGGCCTTTTCTGTGGTGGCTCCCCGTTTCTGGAATGCTCTGCCCAGGGAGGTTCGCCTGGCGCCTTCATTATACGCCTTTAAGTACCAGGTGAAAACATTCCTCTTCAACCAGGCCAATATTAAATGTGTTTGTGTGAATGAAGTGGGAGGTGGTGGTATTGGTTTTTGTCTTTATTATGTTGTGTTGTTATCTTGTATTTTTGTGCTGTGAACTGCCCTGACTTGGATGAAGGACAGGATACAAAATAAATAGATTAGTGGTGTGTGTGTGTGTGTGTGTGTGACACTCAAGATGCTGCTGGACCACACAATTCCCATAATCCCTGAGCCTTCGACATGCTGGTTGGGGCTGATGGGAGTTGGGAGTCCAAGCAGCGCCCTGACAAGCAATCACAGAGAACCAACGGCAGAAGGCCCACCCGCAAAGGCAAGCAAACTTGGCTGACCTGTAGAAAAGGATATTGACGGGGATGGTGCTGATGTGCCAGATGGCATGGGCATCGAAGACCCAGAGCAATGGTGGGAAGTCCAGGAGCTCCAGGAGAGCCAAGGCTTGCAGAAGAAGCACAACCGCCACACACTTCCAGACGTACGGCAGGCGTTGCTGGTTCCTCATGCACCAACCCAGCCACCAGAGGAGGTTGAGGAGGCCTGCAAGGTACAGCAGAAAGAGGACGGTGTTTCATGCCTGGCAGTAGTCACAGTGGGGCAGGAACTTAGGTATGTTATGCACATGGCGATGCACCAGAGGCACTAGCAGCCCTGGACCCCAGACCCCTTGCTCCTCAGCACCAAATCCCAAGGCATGCCAGGAATATCCCCTCCCCATGCATACATTCCCCAGAATCATCTACTGAGAAAGCATGGAGGAAACTAGAAAAATATGGGGAGCTGCAAGTGGTGACTCTGCTTCCGAGCCCTGATGGGGCCATAAGTCAGAGGAGGAACCTCTGGGCAAATATGTAACAACACAAGCTTTTGCACTGTTGTGGGAGATCATGGCTCCAGGGATCTATAGACCTGCTCTCCCTTTGCCTCTATAATGCTGAACAACCATAACTAAGGTGCCCTTTTCTTGCTGGTTGGCCCTGCACCCAGTGAATCTGCAGATCCCAGGGAACCTGCCCTGAGCGTCTTGGGCTGCTATCCTGGTGCTCTATACTACAAACTGCCAGGGAGTGCAGGGAAGGAGTAAGTGAGATATGTACCAGCAATATAGATGCAGCCTCCAAGTTATGCTAACAGCTATTTTGGTGTGTGTGCTTTTAAAAGGTGTACATGCTGCTCTTAGCAAGTTGGCATCTGCCTGTCTCAAGAGACAATGGAGTGCGCCTCCGGGGGTGAAGTCAAACTGCTGCATTGGCGGCACTAAAGTGACCTCCCCGAGGCACAAGCCTGGGCAGTGTGTATGGAGGTTCTGGCTGCCCAGACGACAAGACCTTGACCTCGCTGAGATGCTCCAAAGGAAAGCAGAGCAATACGTTTGGCACCAGCTTGGCTGCAGGAGGTGCCAAAAAGGGGGCGTTCAAAGCGCCATCCAACAGTCTTAGGGACTCCAGGTCTGCGTAGGGTTTGCTCCTTAGCCTTTTCTTCTCCCAAAGATATCCCACTAGGCAGGAGAGGTTTGGGATCAGAGTTTTCCTCCTTCTAGATGGACTACCTTCCCAGGAAGATAAGCCCCATCTGACCTTCGCTTTCCTCGACAGAATGCGCATAAACCGCCTTCTCGACTGTTGGACCCACTATTGGCCTCATCCGCTCAATCCGCCGGAGCCTGTCTTTGCATGCAGGAGCAAGTCCCTAACTCGCTGAGGGATTGAGACCCATCGGCTACCCTCACCTGGTTTAGCCGGCCAGTCAAAGCTGTTTCTGGGGTGTGGCCACTGTCACATGCTGACAACTTCAAGGAGCCACAGGTGAAAACTGAGTGCAGGGGAGGAACCAAAGGTGGGCAAACCACCCCAGAAGGTGCATGATGTGTTGTCCCCCCCCCCCCGAGGTGCTACCCTTCCCCTAACACCCCATACACTCCACTGCTCTAAGCATGGCTCGCATATCTCCACCAAACAATCTTTTGCTTGGGTTAAGAAACAGAATGAGGGGAAATGATCTCTCTGTTGCCTTTCTGTGGCCAGATGCAGAGAAGGACTTGTCAGAGATTCTCCAGCCGGAAACAGCTAATCTCTCTTCCCAGGAATTTGCAGTCCTGTGAAGGGATGGGGCGGTGTTGCCTGACAACTCTCAGCAACCGTAACAATTTGCAGTTCCCAGGATTCATTGAAGGAGAAGCTACAACCATATAAAGTGCCATGATACTGATTGGTGCAGATGGGGCCTTAGAGAGGTTGGGGGCATTAGGGGAGAAGGCCACACAAAGGTTATCTGCTGGGCTACACCTCCACACCAACCAACACCTGCCGCAGGGGAAAGAACATTGCTCCACGGCCCTTACCTATTACCACGTTGGCAACCATATTGTAACCATAGTCAAAGCGCACGAGCGTCAGATATGACACATGGCAGGCCAGGAAGAGGAGCAGGAAGATGCCTATGGCGGTGGCAAAGGCTGGACGTTTCAGACCCAGAGTCCTGAAGGAAAAGAAAAAGAGAGAGACGGTGCTGAAGGAACTCGCAAGAGCTGTAGGAACTGGGTCACTTCTGGACACGTTCCTCCGGGTCTAGGCCAGGGATGGGGAACCTGCGGCCCTCCAGATTTGAGCCAAGGGTCAAGGACAAAGGAGTCCAGTTGGAGCCCATCAACATCTAGAGGCCGCAGGCTCCCCATCCCTGATCTATGGGCACGGCTGAGCTGCAAAGGCTGGTCCTGCCGTTCAGAAACTTGAGCAGACAGAACACAAAGGCATTTTTCTCTTGCCCGATTGGCCACAGCTACAACTCCCAAAAGGCCCGGCCAGTTTCCACTAGCTCTCCTTACTTGCTGCTCTTTTGCTTTGTCCTTGGGTTGCTCCTCCTCTATCTGCACATTTCCTGTCCACACACATTTCCTCTTGCAGTTTCAACCTGTCCTTTTGCAGATGCCCAGTTTTTGAATAAAAGCGAAATATGGGAGCTGCGAGTGGACAGGGGAAACTCCTCTCTGCTTCTGCCACTCACCCA